>NC_053428.1:91178855-91432301 GCF_007990345.1 Gossypium hirsutum | reverse complement strand
CCAAAGTTGACCCTAGTCGGGAAGTGGTTTCGGGACCGCTAAACGAGTCACCGAAATGTTTGAATGTGATAATTATCGTCTAGAATATGTAATTATGAATGTGTGAAAATTTCAAGCTTCAATTTGGTTGATTTCATGTGAATTTAGTCAATAGGACTTATGTGAGAAAATTCTAAAATGTGATAGGTCAATGTGTATTTGTCATTGACCGGTGATGATATAGAAGGAAAGGAGATGACATTTTGTTCATTTCCTTTTTTTTCTCATCTTCATGCTTGCCGAAACTAGAAAGAAAAAAAACAAAAAGAAAAATTTCTCATCCTTTGGTTCATCCTTGGCAAAATTTTAAGGAGGAAAGAAGAAGAAGGTGAAGAGATTCGGCCATGCATGTAGCAGGCTAGGTATGTTTGATGATGTTCCATGAATGCATGCATGTTTTAGTTGTTAGCTTGAGTTCTACTTGGCCATGGTTAATCTTGCTATGTGATGGTTGCACTTGACATGGATGCATCATTCTTGGTTGGTGTTTGATGTTGTGGTGATGAGGCATGAGGGAGTAAGATTCGGCTAGGTGGAGGTTGTGTTAACCATTGCATGCAAATATGAGGCTTGTTATGATGCATGGATGATGGCTGATGATTCTTGAACCTCCTTTTTAGCATTTTTGTGTGAGCACATATGTGCATTGGTTGCTAAATGGAAAATCGGCTAGCAAGATGTGTGCCAAGGCCGAATGTAACTTTGCATGTTGATGAGCAATGCATGTGTTAAATCGATGAAAAGGGGAGGATGCTTTACTAGTGTGTATATGTGTGTATTAAGTGTTGAAATCGACCCCAAAATAGACATGCATATTCGGCCAAGGGGAAAGAAATTAGCTAATATGTTGTGTTGATGCATGATTTTTGCATGTATGAGACTTTAATGTCTAATGTATAAATATGGGCTAAGTGCCTTGTGTTCATCTTTTGATGCCGAAATGATGAAATCAATTTATTTGTTTGATTAAGCTCAAGAGCAAAGGGGAAATAAATCCGATAAAGGGAAGGAAAAAGTGGTTGAATAGCTAGCGGAATCGTTCGACAACACCCGAGGTAAGTTCTTGAGTAAGAGAGCTTAAATTACAATGTGATTAAATCATGCTCTATGTGTGGCTATTGAGCCGAATGTGCAAGGACGATATGTGCCTTGTGTTTGAGTTTCGCAAATGAAAATGAAATATGAATGTGCATGATAAATTGAATGCTGTCCGGGCTAAGTCCCGAAGGCTTTGTGCTAAGTGAATATATCCGGACTAAGATCCGAAGGCATTTGTGCGAGATACAAATTCCGGGTTAAGCCCCGAAGGCCTTGTCGAGATACTAAATCCGGGTTAAGTCCCGAAGGCATTCGTGCGAGTTATTAAATCCGGGTTATGTCCCGAAGGCATTGTGTGAGTTACTAAAACCGGGCTATGTCCCGAAGGCATTTGAACGAGGAGCTATATCCGGTTAAATCCCGAAGGTACGTGATTTGGTAATGAATGAGCTTGCTGTAAAATTCCAGCGAATACTGAAAAACATCCCAATATGGGATATGTTACGTATGTGTTGAATTTAATCGAGCCCTTACAAATAAATGTTCGCTCAGTTGATAAACGAGCTACCGCCTTCGCTAAGTTAGTCTATTGTGTATGTACATAAGGGTTGTTAATGTTGTGAAGCAAGTTTGATATCGATAAATTGCGTATTATGAAATATTCCATTTAGCTAAATGTGTGTTATTCTTTGTTTATGCTGGAATTCCTTGCTCAAAACTTACTAAGCATAAATTGCTTACTCGTTACACTGCTCCTCTGTTTTATAGATTTTTGGTTCTCCAGCTATCGGACTCGGGATCTTGACGTCGAAGTCGCCCACACTATCAAAGGCTCTTTGGGTACTATTTTGGTTGAATCTTGATATGGCATGTATAGGACTACCCATTGTTGTTTTCGAGTACTTTATGAAATGTATAAGTGTACAGCCATGCGAAAATGGCTTGTAGAAGTGGAGTATGGCATTAGACCATTCGTGTTTATGAATGTATAGATGGTTCATGATGTAACTATAGTTGGAATGGAAGTGTTGAGCAAATGATCAGCCACTGGAATGGCTAAGTATGATCATATGTGGGCTTATGTATGACAAGGCCCTAGTTGGTCCATGAAACCCCAAAATAGGTAAGGTTTACTTTGAAAACAGAGGCTGATAGCAGCAGTGGTGTGGATTGGAAAAATCACAAGAATTCGTAGGAGTGGAATTAAATAGTGAATAAATTATGTAAACAAACCTTGAAGAATCTACTTTCATAGGAAAGTAACGAAACAATCATATGGACAGTACAGTAAGAGATATTCGGGTTCTTGTGGAACAGGGCCAGAACAGTTTCTGGATTCCCTGTTCCGTCTTTGGAAATTCACTATAAATTGACCAGAGATAATTAGGGGTCATACCATATATGTATGGATTCCTCTCTGAGTCTAGTTTCCATAGAAACAAACGGCATCAGTATTGAAGCTCTGTGCAGAGAGATATCCAAGTCGTAATGGGAAAAGGTCAGTGTAGTCGACCCCTGTAACATGGGAGAATTTGACTAATAAACTGTACTAATTGGCCCGACCAAAAATTCTAGAAAAAAATACATAGGTGGGGACATGAGTCTAGTTCAGGGAAAAATCACAAAACTGATTTTCGAGTTGTGAAACTCAAGATATGATTTTTGAAGCGACTAGTACTCAGACTGGGCAGTGTCTGGAAAAATTTTTCAAAGTTTGTTAACATCTCGTGTCCGACTCCCGGTGTCGGTCTCGGGTTCGGGGTGTTACATTTTATTGGTATCAGAGCTACGGTTTAGTCGATTCTAGGACTACCGTAATGTTTTGGGTCTAGCTATACATGCCATTTTATGTGATTACTTGATAGTGTGGTGATTTCTGACAATTGTAAATGTGTATTTATAGTAATGGATCCCGATCGTGACCGAGAGGTAGCTGATGATCTTGAGAGTGTAGCGCCTGCTCCCGCACAAGGGACAGTGCCGGCAGACTCTCAACCTAATGCTAGTAATCCGAATGATGAAGCTAGACAAGCATTCTCTAGCGTGATGAATGATTGGTTAACCAATACATTCGAACTAATATGGCTGTTCCACAACCTCCATTCCCGACAAATACTACCCCCGCACCTACAATACCACCAGTAACGGACCAAATAAGGTCAAATAAGCCCCAGTTGACAGAATCCGAAAACATGGGGCTACTGAATTTAAGGCTATGGATAGCAATGATGCCGAGCAAGCTGAATTTTGGCTGGACAACACTATCCGGGTACTCGATGAGCTATCTTGTACACCCAATGAATGCCTAAAGTGTGTTATCTCCTTGCTACGTGATTCTGCCTACTATTGGTGGAGTACTCTGACTTCTATTGTGCCCCGAGAGCAAGTAACTTGGGAGTTTTTCCAAACTGAGTTTCGGAAAAGTATATCAGTCAGAGATTTGTTGATCAAAAACGGAAGGAATTTCTTGAGCTTAAGCAAGGCTCCATGTCGGTTACTGATTACGAGCGAAAATTTGTTAGACTTAGCAAATACGCTCGGGAATGTGTTCGTCCGAAACTATTATGTGTAAACGCTTCGAGGATGGGCTGAATGAAGATATAAAAATGTTCGTTGGCGTTCTTGAAATACGAGAGTTCGTGGTACTTGTTGAACGAGCTTGTAAAGCCGAAGAGCTTAGAAAAGAAAAGCAAAGAGTTGATGAGGGAACTGGAGAGTTTCGTAAAAGATCCTCGGAAGGTCTCTTCAACAGACATCGAAGAGATTTCGAGATGATGCGGGCCAGTTTAGAGGCACTTCGGGCCTTTTTAGACGAGATCGTGATCGACCCCCTGTGGGTACACGAGGAACTTCGGTCGCCAGTGTTGGGAATGAACGTCGAGACAGGACGAAATGCCGATATTGCGGTAAATGGCATTCGGGGAGTTGTAGATTCCTGACCGCTCCTGTTACAAATGCGGATCAGTTGACCACTTCATTAAAGATTGCCCGAGGTTGTCGGGACAGAATGCAAATCAGAGTGGGAGACCGGGTGCTACCACTGCTCGAGGTAGACCATCTGGAAATATGGGCAATGCTAGTGGTGGTCAGAGAGGATCTAGAGATGATATAACCAGATCCGAAGCCCGTGCGCCTGCTAGAGCTTATGCTATACGTGCCCGCGAGGATGCTTCTTCGCCTGATGTTATTACCGGTACATTCACTCTCTTTGATACTAATGTAATTGCTTTGATTGACCCTAGTTCTACTCATTCTTACATATGTGAAACCTTAGCATCCAGTAAGACTTTACCTATTGAGTCTACTGAGTTCGTAATTCGGTGTCAAATCCCTTGGGTCGTTACGTGCTTGTCGACAAAGTGTGTAAGAAATGTCCCCTGGAAATTCGAGGTTCCTGTTTTCCGGCGGACTTGATGCTTTGCCGTTTGATGAATTTGATGTTATCCTTGGTTTGGATTGGTTGACCGCGCATGATGCGGTTGTGAATTGCAAGAGCAAGACTATTGATTTGAGGTGCGCAAATAACGAAGTAATCCAAATTGAGTCTGCGGACTTGGAGGGGATGCCAACTGTAATATCAGCAATGTTGGCACAGAAATATGTAAGAAAAGGGTGCGAAGCATACCTTGCGTATGTACTTGGTGACAAAGAATTAGAAAAGAAACCCGAATTTGTGCCGGTGGTTTGTGAATACCCGGATGTTTTTCCGGAAGAATTACCGGGTTTACCACCTGTTCGGGAGGTAGAGTTTGGTATTGAGCTTGTACCTGGGACTACGCCGATTTCGATAGCTCCGTATCGTATGGCACCAACCGAGTTAAAGGAGTTGAAAGCTCAGTTGCAAGAACTGACGGATAGAGGTTTCGCTCGACCAAGTTTCTCACCTTGGGGTGCACCAGTATTGTTCGTGAAAAAGAAGGACGGAACCATGAGGTTGTGCATTGACTATCGTCAGCTGAATAAAGTGACGATAAAGAACAAATATCCGTTGCCGCGCATCGATGATTTGTTCGACCAACTGAAGGGAGCCTCAGTGTTCTCAAAAATAGATTTGAGATCGGGCTATTATCAGTTGCGAATCCGAGATTCAGATATTCCCAAAACTGCCTTCAGAACGAGATATGGTCACTACGAATTCTTAGTGATGCCGTTTGGGCTCACTAATGCCCCTGCAGTATTTATGGATTTGATGAATCGGATCTTCAGACCGTATTTGGATCGGTTCGTAGTGGTGTTCATTGATGACATTTTGGTCTATTCAAGAGACGAGACCGAACATGCTGAGCATCTGAGACTAGTGCTGCAAATTTTGCGGGATAAGCAGTTATATGCTAAGTTCAGTAAGTGTGAGTTCTGGTTAAGAGAGGTTAGCTTCTTGGTCATGTGGTATCCGCGTCGGGTATTCGAGTTGACCCGAACAAAATTTCAGCCATACTTGACTGGAAACCTCCGAGAAATGTTACTGAAGTTCGGAGCTTTTTGGGGCTCGCCGGTTATTACCGACGATTTGTCAAAGGTTTCTCGATGATAGCCACACCAATGACGAAGCTACTTCAAAAGGATGTTAAGTTCGAGTGGACGGAGAAATGTCAGAAAAGTTTCGACCAACTGAAAACTCATTTGATGAAGCTCCAATTTTGGTGCAACCCGAATCAGGTAAAGAGTTTGTCATTTATAGTGACGCATCCCTACTTGGGTTGGGTTGCGTATTGATGCAAGAAGGTCGAGTCGTGGCCTATGCGTCGAGACAATTGAAGCCTCACGAGAGGAATTATCCGACCCATGATCTCGAACTAGCTGCCATCGTGTTTGCTTTAAAAATATGGCGACATTATCTGTTTGGTGAGAAGTGCCATGTATTTTCGGATCACAAAAGTCTCAAATATTTGATGACTCAACGAGACTTGAATCTGCGACAAAGACGTTGGCTTGAGTTGTTGAAAGATTACGAGCTTGTCATTGATTATCACCCGGGAAAGGCTAACGTGGTTGCGGACGCCTTAAGCCGGAAGTCATTGTTTGCTTTACGAGCGATGAACGTGCATTTGTCTGTTCTACCAGACACTGTGTTAGTAGCTGAATTAAAAGCTAAACCATTATTGACTCACCAAATTCGTGAAGCTCAGAAAGTCAATGATGAATTGGTTGCAAAACGGGCTAAGTGTTTTCCGAACGAGGAATCGGAGTTTCAAATTGATGATGATGATTGTTTGAGGTTCAGAAATCGTTTGTGTGTTCCAAGGAATTCGGAACTCATTTCGATGATTCTGAACGAAGCCCATTGTAGCCGAATGTCAATTCACCCGGGGAGTACGAAAATGTACAACGATTTGAAACGTCAATTTTGGTGGCATGGTATGAAACGGGACATCTCCGACTTTGTTTCGAGATGTTTGATATGTCAACAAGTGAAAGCGGAACATCAAGTGCCTTCAGGATTACTCCAGCCGATCATGATACCCGAGTGGAAATGGGATCGAGTCACAATGGACTTTGTGTCCGGACTGCCCTTGTCAGCAAGTAAGAAGGATGCGATATGGGTTGTTGTTGATAGACTGACTAAGTCGGCTCATTTCATCCCCGTACGTACGGATTTTTCATTGGATAAACTAGCTGAATTGTACGTTTATCAAATTGTGAGATTACACGGGGTACCTGTTTCTATCGTGTCGGATAGAGATCCGAGATTCACCTCACGATTTTGGAAGAAATTGCAAGAAGCTCTGGGTACCAAGCTGCATTTTAGCACTGCTTTTCACCCCCAAACCGATGGTCAATCCGAGCGGATAATTCAGATACTTGAGGATATGTTGAGATGTTGCATCCTCGAGTTCAGTAGTTCATGGGAACGGTATTTACCTTTGATTGAATTCGCTTACAACAATAGTTTTCAATCAAGTATTAAGATGGCACCTTACGAGGCTTTGTACGGTCGTAAATGCCGTACACCATTGTTTTGGACCGAGCTCGGTGAAAGTAAAATTTTCGGAGTTGATTTGATTAAAGATGCTGAACAGAAAGTAAAGGTAATCCGTGAAAGTCTAAAGGTAGCCACGGATCGTCAGAAGTCGTACGCAGATTTGAAACGAAAAGACATCGAGTATCAGGTGGGAGACAAAGTGTTCCTTAAGGTTTCACCTTGGAAAAAGATACTCATGTTCGGCCGTAAGGGCAAGTTGAGCCCAAGATTCATTGGGCCGTACGAAATCTCCGAACGAGTTGGTCCGGTTGCGTATAGATTGATTTTGCCCCCAGAGCTTGAAAAGATTCATGACGTCTTTCATGTTTCGATGCTTCGACGCTATCGATCTGATCCATCGCACATAATTAGCCCATCAGAGGTTGAAATTCAAGTCGACATGAGCTATGAAGAAGAACCGATGCGTATCCTAGCTCGTGAAGTGAAGGAGTTGCGAAACAAAAGAGTTCCGCTAGTAAAGGTGTTATGGCTCAAACACGGGATCGAGGAAGCTACTTGGGAGACCGAGAGCTCGATGAAAGAACGATACCCAAACCTATTTACCGGTAAGATTTTCGGGGACGAAAATTCCTTAAGTGGGGGAGAGTTGTGATAGCCCAAAGTTGACCCTAGTCGGGAAGTGGTTTCGGGACCGCTAAACGAGTCACCAAAATGTTTGAATGTGATAATTATCGTCTAGAATATGTAATTATGAATGTGTGAAAATTTCAAGCTTCAATTTGGTTGATTTCATGTGAATTTAGTCAATAGGACTTATGTGAGAAAATTCTAAAATGTGATAGGTCAATGTGTGAGGACCTATTAGTGCATGTGGACAAAGGGGGGACTTGCATGTCAAATTCCCCTCCCCTACTAGTAGTGGCCGGCCATGATGGGCATGATGCACAAGTGTGCAATTTATTTTATGGAAATTATGGCATGAGTATGGCACAAATAAGATATGTTAATTTGTGTCATAAAATGTTGGGATAAAACAAATAAAATAATAAAAAGGAGTATGGAGAATACAAAAAAAAATGTGTGTGTAGTTGTTTGTCCCCCCCATTGCCGTGAGCTAAAGAAAGAAAGGAGAGAATTTTGTTCATCCTTTTCTCATCTTCATGCTTGCCGAAACTAGAAAGAAAAAAAACAAAGAAAAATTTTCTCATCCTTTGGTTCATCCTTGGCCAAAAATTTTAAGGAGGAAAGAAGAAGAAAGGTGAAGAGATTCGGCCATGCATGTAGCTAGGCTAAGGTATGTTTGATGATGTTCTATGAGATGCATGCATGTTTTAGTTGTTAGCTTGAGTTCTACTTGGCCCATGGTCTAAATCTTGCTATGTGATGGAATTGGCACTTGACCATGGATGCATCATTCTTGGTTGGTGTTTGATGTTGTGGTGATGAGGCATGAGGATGAGTTAAGATTCGGCCTAGGTGGAGGTTGTGTTAATGCCATTGCATGCAAAATATGAGGCTTGTTAATGATGCATGTGATGATGGCTTGATGATTCTTGAACCTCCTTTTTAGCATTTTTGTGTGAGCACATATGTGCATTGGTTGCTAAATGGAGAAGAATCGGCTAGCAAGATGTGTGCCAAGGCCGAATGTAACTTTGCATGTTGATGAGCAATGCATGTGTTAAATCGATGAAAAGGGGGAGGATGCTTTACTAGTGTGTATATGTGTGTATTAAGTGTTGAAATCGACCCCAAAAATAGACATGCATATTCGGCCAAGGGGAAAGAAATTAACTAATATGTTGTGTTGATGCATGATTTTGCATGTATGAGACTTTAATGTCTAATGTATAAATATGGGCTAAGTGCCTTGTGTTCATCTTTTTGATGCCTAAATGATGAAATCAATTTATTTGTTTGATTAAGCTCAAGAGCAAAGGGGAAATAAATCCGATAAAGGGAAGGAAAAAGTGGTTGAATAGCTAGCGGAATCGTTCGACAACACCCGAGGTAAGTTCTTGAGTAAGAGAGCTTAAATTACAATGTGATTAAATCATGCTCTATGTGTGGCTATTGAGCCGAATGTGCAAGGACGATATGTGCCTTGTGTTTGAGTTTCGCAAATGAAAATGAAATATGAATGTGCATGATAAATTGAATGCTGTCCGGGCTAAGTCCCGAAGGCTTTGTGCTAAGTGAATATATCCGGACTAAGATCTGAAGGCATTTGTGCGAGATACAAATTCCGGGTTAAGCCCCGAAGGCCTTTGTGCGAGATACTAAATCCGGGTTAAGTCCCGAAGGCATTCGTGCGAGTTATTAAATCCGGGTTATGTCCCGAAGGCATTGTGTGAGTTACTAAAACCGGGCTATGTCCCGAAGGCATTTGAACGAGGAGCTATATCCGGTTAAATCCCGAAGGTACGTGATTTGGTAATGAATGAGCTTGCTGTAAAATTCCAGCGAATACTTGAAAAACATCCCAATATGGGGATATGTTACGTATGTGTTGAATTTAATCGAGCCCTTACAAATAAATGTTCGCTCAGTTGATAAACGAGCTACCGGCCTTCGGCTAAGTTAGTCTATTGTGTATGTACATAAGGGTTGTTAATGTTGTGAAGCAAGTTTGATATCGATAAATTGCGTATTATGAAATATTCCATTTAGCTAAATGTGTGTTATTCTTTGTTTATGCTGGAATTCCTTGCTCAAAACTTACTAAGCATAAATTGCTTACTCGTTACACTGCTCCTCTGTTTTATAGATTTTTGGTTCTCCAGCTATCGGACTCGGGATCTTGACGTCGAAGTCGCCCACACTATCAAAGGCTCTTTTGGGTACTATTTTGGTTGAATCTTGATATGGCATGTATAGGACTACCCATTGTTGTTTTTCGAGTACTTTATGAAATGTATAAGTGTACAGCCATGCGAAAATGGCTTGTAGAAGTGGAGTATGGCATTAGACCATTCGTGTTTATGAATGTATAGATGGTTTCATGATGTAACTATAGTTGGAATGGAAGTGTTGAGCAAATGATCAGCCACTGGAATGGCTAAGTATGATCATATGTGGGCTTATGTATGACAAGGCCCTAGTTGGTCCATGAAACCCCAAAATAGGTAAGGTTTACTTTGAAAACAGAGGCTGATAGCAGCAGTGGTGTGGATTGGAAAAATCACAAGAATTCGTAGGAGTGGAATTAAATAGTGAATAAATTATGTAAACAAACCTTGAAGAATCTACTTTCATAGGAAAGTAACGAAACAATCATATGGACAGTACAGTAAGAGATATTCGGGTTCTTGTGGAACAGGGCCAGAACAGTTTCTGGATTCCCTGTTCCGTCTTTGGAAATTCACTATAAATTGACCAGAGATAATTAGGGGTCATACCATATATGTATGGATTCCTTTCTGAGTCTAGTTTCCATAGAAACAAATGGCATCAGTATTGAAGCTCTGTGCAGAGAGATATCCAAGTCGTAATGGGAAAAGGTCAGTGTAGTCGACCCCTGTAACGTGGGAGACTTTGACTAATAAACTGTACTAATTGGCCCGACCAAAAATTCTAGAAAAAAATACATAGGTGGGGACATGAGTCTAGTTTCAGGGAAAAATCACAAAACTGATTTTCGAGTTGTGAAACTCAAGATATGATTTTTGAAGCGACTAGTACTCAGACTGGGCAGTGTCTGGAAAAATTTTTCAAAGTTTGTTAACATCTCGTGTCCGACTCCGGTGTCGGTCTCGGGTTCGGGGTGTTACATCCCAAGTAATGACACCGCCCCTTTTAACTTCTGCTCCACTGAGCAGTCCAAGTCATCCATAATCCACTCCGTGGCTTCCAGCCAGTACTCAGCCACATTTGGGGCTACTCAGATATACCCCTCAAAACCTCAGCTCCGTTGGCCCGGAGTCGCTCAGAAATGGACCCGCTATTCATGGGCCCGACATTAGCTCCTCCGGCTACCCTTTCCAAAACTCTCAACATGGCCTGGGACAGAGCGTCGTCCCCCGCGGCCCGATCATACGGCCCATTTTCATCCACCGGCGGTGGTCGTGCCACTCCAGTTGGTATGTGTTCAGAAGACGAAGATCCAGCTTGAGTACTACCACGGCCTCTTCCCCGAGTAGCTCTCGTACTTATATCGATTTATCTGATTACGAATTTTATGTCGTTAGTTTACTATTTCTACTGTTCATTATAGAATATCTTATGAACAGATAAAGTTTCAGAGTTGTTCTCGCACGACCACAGTTTAGCTACAGTCTCAGTACCCTAGGGCTTAATTTAGCCCACAGTCTCAGTTTTGTAGCCTTAATGCTACATTATCTATAGTACTATCTCTAAGGCTCAGTACTATCTACAGTACAGCTTAGTATATAAAATAGAAAAATACTTATAGACTTGGTGCCGGGGATTCAGTGTGCCACCTCATCAGTTTTCAGACAAACTCAAAAGATTTAGGCCTTTTTGAAATCTATTTCTCACACTTTTGGTTTAAAGAAACAGGTTTGGAAATTATCTCCTTTCAACAAAAAATTTGTTTTCAAAAATAAGATTTTTCAAAAATACCCTGCTTGGGTTCAAAGTTTTGAAAACCTTTTCGGACCCGATCCACAACCGAGTTGTTGCAACCAGGCTCTGATACCACTAAATATAACACCCCAAACCCGGCCCAGAGGTTACGGCCGAATTCAGCGTGTCGCATGGGGAAAGTTACTAAAGAAGTTATGTTTTATCCAAAAATCTTTCTTAGGGTTTGAAGAAAGTTTTGTTTTAAGTTAAAGTGAACGGAAGCTGTGCACCAGGTAGGAAGCCAGAAAAGAGGAGGTGAGTCTGTTGGACTGCTTAAGTACCAAGCTCTTCACGGATCCAATCCTAAACATGCACACATCCATTGCCACACTTTAAGCCTGTTACTAGTTCACAAATAATTAATTAAGTTTAAGTCTATTTAAAATATTCATTTCCTTTGAAAACTTTTACGTTGCGGAAGCTTTGCTCGGGTATCGTGATATTTTGAAAATAGGAAACTTTTATAAAACGCGCCCTAAAGCTAACCAATTTAATAACCCAAACTAAATAAAATAATAAAAAGAGCGGCCTTATTACAACTTAATCCAGAAACAAAATAATCAAAATAATAATTGTGAAACTTAAAAAAATAGAAATTAATCTTCGTGGCCACTCTAAATCCCGCCCAGCTCCAAGTCCACCAACTAGGGCTCACCTGCAAGGATGGAAGGGAAAGGGGTGAGCTTGGAAAACTCAGTGTGTATGGAAAACAAATTCAAAGCCCAAGTCAGCTCAAGCCCATTGGGCCTAAGCCTCTTTAGATAACAGTATGTGTTGGGCCGAAGCCCTTTTCAGAATAAACTGGACCTTAGCCCCATTTTCAGATATCAGTATGGCCTAGAGGCCCATTCCAGAACAGATCAGACATATTCGTGTATACAAGCCCAATCCAGCCTATAACCAACCGCTACACTCCACGTGTACCAGCCCTACACTCCATGTGGGGAATAGCTAAACCCACCTAGCCCTACACTCCACAGTTGCAGCATTGCTACTCAGTTATCAATAAGTTGAGGCAATGCCTCCAGTACATGGACAAGCCACTTTCAGTACTTCCTCCGTCAATATCCCAGTCCCATGCATCAGATAATAATAATAACATGGCATGCAATAAATAATAGCAGTCAAACATGCATTCAAGTCAACCTTAACTCTAAGGGTACATCAGTAATTTTACTCCTAGGGGTAAATCTGTAAAGTGTCCACCTATAAAGGTATTTCAGTAATTTTATCAGTTTTAAAGGGTTTTCATGCATATTCCCACCTTTCACGTACTAACAGAAACACTTACCGAGGGTTCTTATCGAATTGGGCCCGTTGACCCATTATCCCAATTTTGGCCCATAAAGCCCAAAATATCGAAGGCACAGAAATCATGCACTCTGCAGTCTGAACATTGTAGTTTACCAAAAACATTAATCGATTTACCTCACGAGCATTTGCACAGTCGCAAGTCCACAAAATACTGGTTTTTCGGCATTTTGGCTTTTCGGCTTTTGCCGATCTAGACTATGAAAGGGTGTTAGTTACACACCTGTTTGTACGATATGTTGATGAGATCCACACACATGAACTGCCTACAATTGAATTAATAACACGTTAATCTAACTATCAAAAATGAACTACGTATTAACCCCCTTACCATATTCGGCCAAAAGCACGTTAGGCACTAGCGATCCTACCTTTGCCGAAATTGGCGACTAGGTTTAGATCCAGTCGTTCCACTTGTCCAAGCCTTCGATCAGTAGCCTCTAGATCACCCTATTATCAAAATAAAACAATTATAACATCCCTTAGAGCTACATGCCCAAATCGACAGCCTCCCTAACCTTTAGGGACTTCGACTTTTTCTAACTTGAAAGAAATAAGACTAGATCTGAAGTAATGAGCACTTACAACTTATTCCTCTTTGATTTCTATGCAGATCTGATGTAGATCTATCCTCTAAATGATGGCAGAACCCGAATCCAGGAGATCTGAAGTTTCGACTATAAGCCCCTAAGTCTTATGGTATTTCAGCTTTTTAAGTGGTGAAGAAGATGATGATTCGAGGCTATAACCTTGGAATAATGCTGCCGACGGGTACCAAGGGTTTAGAGAAGATGAATGTTGATCAAGAGGAACAAAAGTACCGAAGGATTTTGGCTTTGGAGAAATCGGCACAAGTAGTGAGTTTCGGGATTCGGCTTTTATGGTAATCGGCTATGGAGGTTTTGTGGAGGATGGGATCGACAGAGAAGGTGAGTAGGGTGATCAGAAGGTTTTGGCTAATAGAAGAAGCATAAGGAAAGAAAGAAAATGGAGAAAAAGAGAGGGAGAAAATTTGGCATCAAGAAGAGGAACTTGCGTTTTCGGCTTTTGTGAGAACTCAGAATGAATGAATGAAAACTTTCAGGTGGCTAACCCTAATCCTCCAATACAGAAAAGGAAAAGAACCTAACCCTAATATCAACTAAAGCAATCGGACCAACCTCCGTAAGGCCGTTGCCGAAATTCTCTTGAGTGATCATGTGCCCAGCACTTGTCCAAAATTTAAAAGTAACTACATGCCTACCTTGCGACTCGAACCTTGGACCTTCAATTCCTTCCCATGCGCCATTTTTTTTTGGAATCTAGTGGCGCCACCTTGCCACTTTACCAAAGCTTTATTTGTGTCATGACTTACAAAGTTCTTCTTAAAGACCACTTAACCCAGCCTCCTATTCACTTAAAATCTAACTTTGATATTTTACCATGTTTAACCTAGGCTTGGGCCATCTAAAGACCTACTAAAACATTTAAAGAAAATTCAAATATTCAGAACACCAAAATTCCAAAATTTACCAAAAATCACAGAAACCCGAAAAAAATCCCGAAAATCAGGGCATTACATACACTATGTGGGGAGACTACTCGACCTACACAATCGCTACACACCACAGAAATTACAGCGAGGTTGCCAGATATTGTGACGAAGTCACCAGATACAGATATTGTGGCTAGGCCACCAGAACAGATATATATATATGTGGCGAAGCCACCAGATTGCAGTGAGGCTGCCAGATGTTGTGACGAAGTCACCAGAACAGATATATGTGGCGAAGCCACTAGATTGCAGCGAGGCTGCCAGAACGCTTCCTCCATCAATATAAACCCATGTCCCATGCAACAGAAATAATATGTCATGGCATACGTATACAGAAACAGAACATCATGCTTTTCAGAAAAAAATAACCCTAGGGGTAAAATCATAATTTTGCATGCATAAGGGTATTTCAGTAATTATTACCTATTGCTAAGGTTTCATGCTCATTCTAACGTTTACCAAGTAATCAGAAGTACTTACCTCTTCTTTTTACCAAAGTGGGCCCGTTGGCCCATCGGCCCGTTTTTGGCCCATTAAGCCCAAAAATACCGTTGTGTATGAAAATGCACACTCTGCACTCTAATCATCCAAATGCACCATATTCATTAACAACTGTCTCACGAGCGCTCGCACGCTCACGAGTTCACAAAATACCAACGTTTCGGTATTTCGGCTTTTACATATTAAGTCTAAGGGAGGGTGTCGTTTACACACCTGGTTGATGACGATTGATGACAATATCTCCCACACAATAATCCTGATAAGAGACTAGAGTTAATCCGCGCTCCGAGCACTCTTAGCTGATGCCCAACCCAAACGAGCACGCCATAAAGTGAAAGGGATCAGCCAAGAAAGGTACCTTTACTCTCCTCATGGTTCTCTCTATTTAAAGCCAGCTTCACATCCACTCTTATGTTAGCTTCCCGATGTGGGATCCCTCCATCACCAGAGTTTAAAACCAACACCAACTCTTGCTGTCCCAACATAGCAAAATAATCAACCTTTGCATGACAAGGGATTCGAACCAAAGTCCTCTCACATGCCAACTCACGCCACCACCACTAGGCCATCAACTCATTTGTATCATAAATCCAACACATTAAACTTTAAAGTGCACCTACTTGCTTCCAGATTTATTGAAAAGAAAAACCAAAATATATTGTAAGAGCCAAGACTTGAACCTTGGACCCCTTGCTTCCTCTATGACGTCACTTCATTGTCCCCTAAGTGGCGCCACCTTGCCACTACACCACACTCCTTTTTGTGGCACAATTTCCCCAACAATATTCTTAAGGCCTACCTACTATACCCAGGGTTTGATTTACCTTAAACCAAAATTTTTGCTAGAGTCCAGATTTGAACCCAGGACTTCTCCAACACTTCTCAGCACATTTAACCACTAAAACAAGCCTTCATTAACGAAATTTACATGCACAATAAAATATTATAAGCTGCCTTCAACCGTTCCCATGCTCAAGGCCGAAAACTTCTAGGCCCAAACTTAGGGTGCTACAACTCTACCTCCCTTAAAGAAATTTTGTCCCCAAAATTTCCATCTAACAGGGTGGTCGTGTAACATCTACCCCACTACGTTACCTCTGCACACTCTGATCCTACTATCACTATCACACTTCAACTAGAACTTGAAACATCTCATATATACAACACTTATCCACTGAAGCAGACGCATATTTATCACACATATATACAATTTCTATATCCAAACATCACATCCACATAAAATATATACCAAATTTAAATTCAAACCAATATCTAAAGAATCCACAATATTTCAATTTTTAAACAGACAAAAGTATTCAGAAGACTTACGGATTCGGCGCTGGAGACTCGGTGTGCCACACTTTTTAAGAGAAATACTTCAAACTGAGCACGTGGTTAAAAATAATTTTCTGAAATTCAACCTTTGAAAACCCAATCCACAGCCGAGTTATTGCAACCTAGGCTCTGATACCACTAAATGTAACACCCCAAACTCGGCCTGAAAGTTTGGCTTGAATCTGGCGTGTCACATTGAAGTGTTTTTCGAAAACCATGCTCCCATTAAAAACCCTTCTTAATAATTAAAAACTTATACCCTTTTTAAACCTTGTTAGAAAACCTCAGCTGAATAACATTATTAACAACTTTGTAAAAATCTTGGTAGTTGCGAAAGCTTAATTTAAAAACAATTGCGGATACGTGATGTTTTGAACAATAGTAGTTGCTTTGAAAAACAGTGCTCTAATACTAGTAATTATAATAACAATAAGTAAAATTCCAAATTTGAAATCTAGAAAATTACAACGGCTTTACCACAACCAACACAAAAACACTTAAAAGTAATAATCAAAACTGTAACATAAACAGTGTGTGTGGCTTCCTCTGAGCCCCTCGCAGCTCCGATCTGTCTAAGGCTGGAAATTACTTGAAAGGTTAATAAACAGGGTGAGTTTACGAAAACTCAATGCGTAACATAACCCAACCATATCCCAAAATAGATGAAACCTCATAGTCAGACTTATCTCGGCCTTGGCCCAGTACAGAAATCAGAATGAAACCCATAGGCCCATAGCAGATATAGAACAAATATATCATGAATGCAGAATTCCAACCCAGAGCCATCTATAACACCCTCATACCAGCCTTACACCATGTGGGCAGACTACTTGACACACCCAACCGCTACACACCATAGAAATTGCAGCGAGGCTGCCAGATATTGTGACGAAGTCACCAGATACAGATATTGTGGCTAGGCCACCAGAACAGATATATATATGTGGCGAAGCCACCAGATTGCAACGAGGCTGCCAGATATTGTGACGAAGTCACCAGAACAGATATATGTGGTGAGGCCACCAAATTGTAGCGAGGCTGCCAGAACGCTTCCTCTATCAATATAAACCCATGTCCCATGCAACAGAAATAATATGTCATGACATACGTGTACAGAAACAGAACATACATGCTTTTCAAAAAAAATAACCCTAGGGTAAAATTGTAATTTTGCATGCATAAGGGTATTTCAGTAATTATTACCTATTGCTAAGGATTCATGCTCATTCTAATGTTTACCAAGTACTTCACCTCGTCTTTTTACCAAAGTGGGCTCTTTGGCCCATTGGCCCGTTTTCGGCCCATTAAGCCCAAAAATACCGTTGTGCACGAAAATGCACACTCTGCACTCTAATCATCCAAATGCACCATATTCAGTAGCAATTGTCTCACGAGCGCTCGCACGATCGCGAGTTCACAAAATAACAATGTTTCGGTATTTCAACTTTTACCAATTCAGTCTAAGGGAGAGTGTCGTTTACACAACTGGTTGATGATGATTGGTGATGATATCTACGAGGCGATAATCCTGATAGGAGACTGGAGTTAATCCGCACTCTGAGCACACTTAGCCGACACCCAACCCAAACGAGCACGCCATAAAGCGAAAGGGATCAGCTAAGAAAGGTACCTTTACTCTCCTCATGGTTCTCTCTATTTAAAGCCAGCTTCGCATCCACTCTTATGTTAGCTTCCCGATGTGGGATCCCTCCATCATTAGAGTTTAAAACCAACACCAACTCTTTCTGTCCCAACATAGCAAAATATCAACCTTTACGTGCCAAGGGATTTGAACCAAAGTCCTCTCACATGCCAACTCACGCCACCACCACTAGGCCATCAACTCATTTGTGTCATAAATCCAACATATTAAACTTTAAAGCGCACCTACTTGCTTGCAGATTTATTGAAAAGAAAAACTAAAATATATTGCAACAGCCAAGACTTGAACCTTGGACCCCTTGCTTCCTCTATGGCGTGACTTCCTTGTCCCCTAAGTGGCGCTACCTTGCCACTACACCACACTCCTTTTTGTGGCACAATTTCCCCAACAATATTCTTAAGGCCTACCTACTGCACCCAGGGTTTGATTCACTTTAAACCAAAATTTTTGCTAGAGCCCAGATTTGAACCCAGGACTTCTCCAACACTTCTTAGCACACTTAACCACTAAAACAAGCCTTCATTAACGAAATTTACATGCACAACAAAATATTATAAGATGCCTTCAACCACTCCCATGCTCAAGGCCCAAAACTTCTAGGCCCAAATTCAGGGTGTTACAGTTGCCATGAAATTATTCGTAACAACATGAATATAGTTTTAATAATTCTAAGTCAAAAAATTAAAATTGATCTAAAACATTTATGTCATATTGATTAAACTCTTTTTCAGAAATCGTGGATTTGGAATTTTATTTTCTTAGTTAATCACTTAGTTAATTTTTGGTTTTTATATCGCCTCTTTCAAATCAACATATTTTTCCTCACGAAATTGTTTAATTTTACATTTCATAAATATTCACTTGTACAATCCTTGTGGGTACAATATCTCAACATTCTTGTCACTTTATCACTTGATAGGATTGTTTACACTTGCATATTTCCTTCATTCCAAGTTTTTGGTGTCGTTGTCGGGTTTTGTTTAAAGACATTATTTGTAAATTATTAATTTTTCATTTTAGTCAAATTTTTGTTTAAATTTAATTTAATTATTTTTTCTGTGATTATTTTAGGTATTTATAAGTATTGATCTAATTATCAACTTACTCCCAGTAGATCCTGAAATAGAACGGACTTTTAGACAAAGGAGAAGACAAGTAGCTCAAAGAAGGACCAAATAGTTGAATTTTGAAATTCAAAATCAAAACTAAGGAAATGGAGCAAATCATGCATAAAATCATATCCTTACTACTGTTGACAGGGATAGAGCCTTAAGATAGTAGTTGTAATAGCTCGGTTTTAGCTAAATCGGACCATTGGTTTCGGAACAATAAATCTGATGTCAAAAAATTATTTTAATATTATTTTTGGTATTTACAGCATGTTATTTGATATGTGTGAAAATTCTGTGAGCTAATTTTATCGTTTAAATAGTCAGTTTGAGAAAAAGGACAAAATCGCTTAAAATGTAAAAGTTGCATTCTACTTGTTAAAGGTGTCAAATAGCCTTGGTTTTTAAATATGATGGTCTTAAATGTTAATTAAACCATCTAGATAGTAAGTGGACATTAATGGACATGTATAAATGAGCTTTAATGATATATACTTAAGGTTAAAATAGTAAAATGGATAATAAATGATTTAATAGATAAAATAAAATAAATTTATGCTTCATTATCATCTTTTTAATCGAAATTAAAAGAAGAACAAGAAGAACTAGGGTTCTTCATTTGGCTAGGCAAAATTCAAGCAATTAGGTATGTATTTTGTCATGTTTTTTTTATGATTTCTATGTTTTTGTAACCGTTGCAGCTCAATCTAGCTAGCCCATACCTTTAATTTTGAAACTGTTAAAGATTTTAAGAGTTGTCATTGATGGTGTTCTTTGGTGTTTGAAGATGAAATATGAATTTTTGATGATAGATTTTCATGTTTTGTAAAGTGATTTTTGATGAAAATGCATAATAGGGATTAAATTGTGAAATGTGAAAATTAATTGGTTGAAATGTGAAATAAATGAAAGTTATGGGCTGCTAGGGGCACATTCTAATTTGGCTAAGCTTGGGTTTATTAAAATTGTGTGAATTTTGTGTATTTGTGAAATAGGCACTAAATTGATTAAATGTGAAAGTTTAGAGGCTAATGTGTAAATAGGCCTAAATGTATGTTTTGGACTAAATTGAATGAGTGGTTTATTAAATAAGTTAATTTTGAATATATTTAGATCAAGAAAAGAGGAATCCAGAATTAGATCGGGGGAAAGGCAAGATTATCGAGTAATTAACTCATTTTGCCATTTTCATACTCGAGGTAAGTTTGTATGTAGAAATTTCATTTTAAAAGTATGTTAAATGCTTTGGTATTGCATAAACTATGATTATGGGATTATGGATAAAGTTCAAATTGTGAAAATGACTCTACGAATGCATTCGATCATAAAAATAGAGAGTGTGAAGTCCCGGTTGAACTGTAGGAATAGATTTGGATACTAGTGTCATATTATAAGATGATAAGTTGACTTGGCTTCGGGCCATGATATTAGCACTTCAGGTGTGAGTTATATCGAGTTGGCTTTGAGCCATGCATATCAGATGATTTGGCTTTGGGCCATGATAATTGTTCTTCAGATAAGTCACCTTCATTTGGCTACAGGCCATGGTATAGGTACTTATCGTATGAGACTTTTGAGTATCCAATTTCTATTCTGAATGGTTCAACAGGTAAACGAATGATGTGATTGAGAAAAATGTTAGTATGAGGTGATACAGGTATGTACAAAACCTATTCAAGTATTAAATAGAGAAAGTTAAATGAGTTGGCATTTAATCATGTTTTAACACATGAGAAAGGTTTGTAGTTAATGTGAAATTGGTTGATTTACATTTATTCGATGAATTAAGTTATTTACATACGAGCTTACTAAGCTATGAAGCTTACTTCGTGTTATTTTTCTATGTTTTATAGTGAATCAAGGCTAGCTCAGATCCGTAAGTCGTCGGGAATATCATCGCACTATCGGACATCTATTTGGTACTTTTGAGTTATGTATATATGGTATATGGCATGTATAAGCTAGATGTGGTATTTTGGTTGTGATTATAGCCATGATAGTTGGCTTGTAAATGATGTTAATATTGATGTATGTTCAGCTAATAGAAATGGCTTATTTTGGCATGTTTTGTATGAGTGTGGTTAATTGAATTATGGAGTTTAAATGTTTGAGAAATGCTTTGATGAAGTATGATTTTAGAAGTTGAGTTGATAAGTATTTGATTAGGTAACTGACATTGAATGGAGTATTGAAATTGGTTGAAAGGGATATTGTGTGAATTGTACATTTGGTTGATGTTTTTGGCTGCATAATTGAATGTTGAAATGGCCTATTTTGGTTGTTTAGGAGAGCATGTTACATGGCCATGTGTCCCCTAATTTTGTTATTAAAATGAAGTCAATATGCTCCACATGGTCTCACACATGGGTGTGTGACTGGCCATATGGTCCAAGTTAGTATACCCCCTAATTGGTACATGGCTTAACACATGGGCGTGTGACTTGGCCGTGTTGTATAAGTCAGTATACCCTACAGTTTTGGCATGGCCTAGTGCACAACCTGGCAGAAGGGCGTGTGTGGCCACTTCGAAGGGTACGCAGGCTATATATACGGGTGTGTGGTTGGCAGTGTGACCCAAGTCAGTATGTATGCCCTATTTCCACACAGCCTAAGACACAGACGTGTTTGGAGCCGTGTGTGGCACATGGCCTGTTCACACGGGCGTGTGACCCCTGTATGGTTGAAATTTTTCTAAGTTTCCAAAATTTTCGTATGATATTGATGTAGTCTCGAATCACCTCTAAAGCATGTTTAAGGCCTCATAGGACCTTATAAGGGACAATGTGATTGTGTTGAATGATTTATGAGAATGAATGCTTCATAGTTGATTAATGTATGCTATACGTTGTGTATTCATCGGTAATACCTCATAACCCTACTGCGACGACAGATATGATTTAGGGGTGTTACATTTTATTAGTATCAAAGCTACGATTTAGATGATTCTATGACTAATGTAGTGTGTATGAGAGTCTAGCTATACATATTATATATACTTTGCGATAGTGTAATGATTCCTGACAGCTTAAATTGTGTTTTCATATAGTAATAGATCCCGAACAAGCTATAGTCGATGATGTAGAGAGTAATGTGCCTGCTCCCGCTTAAGGGGCAGTGCCATCAGATTCTAGGCCTGTAATGAGTAGCCACGAGGGAGAGGCTAAACAAGCCTTTTTCCAAATGATGAACAAGTGGTTCACGGAGTTCGTTTGAAAGAAGTCGGCTACTCAGCAACCTCCACCCTAACCTATTCCTCAACAAATTCCTATTGTTCCTCAAGTTATAAACCCGATATAGTTGAACAAGCTGCTAGTAGATAAGATTTGTAAACATATGGCTGAAGAGTTTCGAGCAACTATTGATGTTGATGCTGAGAGAGCTGAGTTCTGGCTCGAAAATATGATTTGAGTATTTACTGAATTATCTTGTACTCTTGATGAATGTATTAAATGTGTTGTATCTTTGTTGAGAGACACCGCATATCAATGGTGGAAAACACTGATATCTCTGGTTCAGAAAGAACGGGTTATCTGAGAATTCTTTCAGATGGAGTTCTGAAAGAAATATATAAGTCAACAATTCCTTGATCAAAAGCATAAAGAGTTTCTAGAGTTAAAACAAGGCTGAATTACTGTTACTCAGTATGAAAAAGAATTCGTACGGCTAAGCAAGTATGCTCGAGTGTATGTGTCTACTGAAGAAATAATGTACAGGCGGTTTGTTGATAGGCTAAACGAAGATATAAAACTTCTAGCTGGAATTCTAGAGTTGAAAGAATTTGTCGTTCTAGTTGAAAGGGCTTGTAAAGTCGATGATCTTAGCAAAGAAAAGAGAAAAACAGATTTAGAGGCTAGAGACTGGAGAAAAAGATCGATGAGTAAGCCATATCAATCTTTTTCAAAGAAATTCAAAGATTCGTACGCTCGCCCAAATGCTTCAAATTAGTATTCGAACAGAGATCGTAGAAAACAATACTCAGGTTCTAAAGCTCAAGTTGCTTTAGTAGCCAGTGTTGGCAGTGTGAGAGACAACAAACCTGAGTGTCAATAGTGTAGGAGGCGACATTATAGAGAATGTTGGAATAAAAATAATAAAGCTTGTTACAAATGTGGTTCGCTAGATCACTTCATCTGAGATTGCCTTGAGCTAAATGAGAAAGACAAACTTTAGAATGTGAAACCAAGTAACACATCGAATAGAGATAGACCACCTAGAGTTGCTAAAAATATAAGTGGAAGTAGTGGGACGAAAAAGGATTCAGCTGTGAGGTTTGAGGCCAGAGCACCTGCTAGAGCCTACGTTGCTCGTGCTCGTGAAAAAGTGTCATCTCTAGATGTTATAACTGGTACTTTCACTCTCTATGATACTAATGTGATTGCATTGATAGATCCAGGATCAACTCATTCTTATATATATATGAATTTAGTATCTAGTAAGACTTTTCCTGTAGAGTCTACTGAATTTGTGATTAGAGTATCGAACCCCTTAGGCAAATGTGTTTTGGTTGCCAAAGTCTGGAAGAATTGTCTGTTAATGAATCAGGATTTATGTTTTCCGGCTAATCTGATGTTGTTGTCATTCGATGAATTTGATGTGATTTTCAGTATGGATTGGCTAACAATGCATAATGCTATAGTGAATTGTAGATGAAAGACAATTGAACTAAAATGTCAAAATAATTAGACTATTAGAATTGAATTTGATGATTTGAATAGTTTTCCAGTTGTGATCTCGTCTATGTTAGCTCAGAAGTTTGTGAGAAAGGGGTGTGAAGCTTATCTTGCTTATGTAGTTGATACAAAAGTGACTAAAACAAAGATTGAATTAGTACCAGTTGTGTGCGAGTATCCAGATGTATTTCTCGAAGAGTTACAGGGTTTACCACCTGTCAGAGAGGTTGAGTTTGGTATTGAATTAGTACTGGGAACAATGCCAATATCGATAGCTTCGAACAGAATGGCTATGAATTGAAAGCCCAGTCGTAAGAGTTGACAAATAGAAGTTTTGCTTGTAACACCCCTAACCTGTATCCATCGCTGGACTAGGGTTAAGCGGCATTACCAAACCTATCAAAACACTTCGTATTCATTTCACAAACATCATAGCATCATAGTCAAACATCAACATAAGTCTCTTTCTTAGGTCAATGAGACCTTAAACATGCATTAGGAAGAGGTCGGGACTAAACCGAACACGTCACAACTTTCAACACTTAGAAAATTTTTCTATTCTGTTAAGGATACATGTGACCGTCCTAATTTGACCCTAGTCGGAATATGGTTTCGGGACCAAAAAACTGAGTCATAAAAATAATTAGATGTTATATTCTGTGCTTATTATATGTGAAAGTGCATGTGTGAAAATTTCATGCTTTGATTTTGTCACTTTTAAGTGAAATTATTAAATAGGACTTGGGTGAAAATTTTTGAAAATGTGATAGGTTAATTTTGTAGTGGCCAAATAATTTATGGTGTTAAATAGGTGGATTTGCATGTCAAATTTCTCACTTTAATGAGTAGTGGCCGGCCATAATGATGGTGATAAATAAAATATGCTTTTTAAATTAGCATTTTAAAATTTGATGGCTTTATTATCATAAAATAAAGATAAATAAAAGAACAAAAATGAGGCAAAGGAAAAAGCTTGTTCATCTTTGTTCTTCATAGCCGAAATTAGGAGAGGAAAAGAAACTCAAACTACATTCGGTCACTTTTGAGTTGGAATTAAGGTAAGAAATTCATGTTATTTTTTGAAATTGTAGCATATTTTAAGCTAGTTACTAAGTCCCTTACTTAGCCCATGTCAAAATTTTGAATTGGGTAGTGATTTGAGTATTCGGCTATGGAAGATTTTGAAGGGAATGGTTGTTGTTTTTATGTTCTAATGAATAATTATGAATGGGTGATGTTTGAGATAGTTTAATGTTCATATAGGTAGTTTAGATGATAGGAGAATTGGCTTGTGTATTTGTGAAATTGCCGAATGTGAACTTAGATAATATTTGAGTAATGTTTGTGTTTTAAAATGATAGAATGGAGTGGATGCTTTGAATGTGATATGCACAATTATAAGTTGGATTTAAGGTTTGTTAAATTGCCATTGTCATTGCCGAATGTTTGCTTAGTTAAGCTTCTTAATTTGTTCTTAATAGTTCCGGTTAAATTTGCTCTTAATAATTCCGGTTAAAGTTGTTCTTAATAATTCTGGTTAAATTTGCTCTTAATATTTTCGGTTAAATTTTAAAGTACTTAATTAATTGATACTAGGTTAATGTTGTAGATGAATTCGGCCTTGGGAGAAATTTTGGTATAAAATGCTTGAATGTTAATAGATTATTGCTTTAATGACCGAATGTGTCAATGGCTAATGCATGGTCTAGTTGATCAATATGTGTTAAAAGGGAAACATAAATAAATACCTAATTGATGAGCTATATATATATTCGGCTATATGGTAAAGATATATATATGAAAATATGATAAGCCTTATGAGTTTTGTGTTTGTGTACATGAGCTAAGTATACAATGTATATTCGACTATAAGCTAGCTTGATGGGACCTTAATAAATTAAATTTTGTTTGAATTAGCTCAAGAGCATAGAGAACCAAGGTTGGACAGAGGAAAAGAGAAAATAGTTGAATAGCTGATCCGAGACTGTTCGAAAATATTCGAGGTAAGTTTTAAGTAGTTAAATATAAATAATATTCGATAATGACATGACAGATTATGAGAAGTAAGTATTACTTGTCATATATGTATATGGTCGAATGGCAATTGTAAAGGAAGTAAAATGTGATAGGCTTTTATGATCGAATGATAATGTTAGATGAATATGAGTAAGATGTTATGTGTAAACTATCAAATGATAAATGTGAGTGATGAAATGAAATAAAAGTGAATAAAATATAGGATGATATATTCGAATGATGCTTGTACCTAATTTGGTGTGATTGTGTTATATGAAACTTGTTGAATTGAATATCGTACAGTACTATTCGGGCCTTTGAGCCTAGCAGGCTATAATGCCGGTGATATACTATTCGGGCCTTTGAGCCTAACAGGGTATAATGCTGGTGTGAAAGTATGTGAAAATATTCGATTTATTTATTCCATATGAATTCATATTAAGTGATATTAGAATGCTAATTGTGCATTATGTGCTTATGTATATTCGGCCAAATGGTAAAATATCTAGAAAATGACCTCTTGAGAAATTGGATAATTGAGTTTATTTGTTGCATTGCTTAAAACTTACTAAGCTTATGAAAGCTTACTCCATTTGTTATGTTTCTCTGTTTTATAGATTGTTGATTTCAATCACCTGCTCGGGAGGGGATCGTCAGCAACTCGTCACACTATCTATCTTTTTGGTATTACTATATTTTGGAGCTAGTATGGCATGTATAGAATAGACTTAAGTGAATTATATTTTGAGATGTTGTTGTATATAAGCCATGTGAATATGGCAACTTTTGAATATTGGTATAAGTTTGAATTTCGATCTTTGATTGTGTTTGACTACGCATATAATTGCTAATGAAATTATGTACAAGTGAATGTACAAATGTAGTGTTTTGGGTTGGTAACTCTTCATAACCCTCTCCGGCAACGGTTACGGGTTATAGGGGTGTTACATTACACGCCTGTGTGTCCAAGCCGTGTACCTTACACACACATCATGTAATATCCCAAATTAGGGTCTAATCGGAATAGTGGTTTCGTGACCATAAATCTGAGATAGAAATAATTATTTTATATTTATTTTGAGGTTTATGATATGATTGCATGATTGTGTGAAAATTTCGTGATGAAATTCAATGCCTAAAGTGCTTAAATTGAAAGTAGGGACTAAATCGAATAAGTTGCAAAACTTGCATTCTAGAAGTTTTTAGTATGAAATTGTTTTGGAATATTAATGAGGAGGTCTTAAATAGAAATTTGACCAATTTTAAGTTCATGGACAAAATTAAGACATGGAAGGAATTTTTGGAAAGTTTAGTAGTAAGGGTATTTTGGTCATTTAGTTATTAAAATGAATTAAAAACAAAATTAAAAGCCAATTTTTGTCCATCTTCTTCATTAGGCCGAAATTTCAAGGGTTCTCCATAGCTAGGGTTTGTTTCAAGCTTCCAAGCTCCATAGTAAGTGATTCCAAGCCCCGTTTTTAATGATTTTCACGTTTTTGAGATCCCGGTAACTCGATAAAGCTTATGTTAGCAATAATTTAACCTAGGGTTTATAATTGGAAAAATCCCCATAGGTGAAATTTGTGTATTTTGATGTTTTATGATAGAATATGAAGTTTTAAATTATGTTAGACAACTTGTACTACTCGATTTTAAGCAAAAACGAGTAAAAGGGCTTAATCGGTAAAAATACCTAATAGTCACAAGTACATGTTAGAGTGAGAATTTGATGTTGCCATAGAAAAGAAAAGTGATCAGCATGTTGTAAAACATAAGAATAAGGAATAAAGTTTAATCCCGAGCCTAGGGGCAAAAATTTAAATATGCAAAAGTTTAGAGGTAAAATTGTAATTTTTCCAAAATTTGAGTTAAGGATTAATTTGATAATGTGAGTATTAAATAAGCTAAATGTGTTATTTTAGATCAAGAAAGACGTGGAATCGACCTCAATCGAGGAAAAGAAAAGATTATGGACTAAATTGCAAAATCTTTGTATTTTGGTACCAAGGTAAGTTCATGTGTAAATAATGTAGCATAATGGTTATTTTTAAGTTATTGATGTTAATTATATGTTATGCTGAATTTTATTATGAAATGTATGCTTTGTGGTTAATTTCAAATAATATGTAAATTATGTGAACTACTTGTTAAATATAATTGTTACCGAGTATTGATTTCGGCATTCTACGGAAGACGGCAAGGATAAGTGTTTGAGGAAAAAGCCCGTTTGAACCTTAGGAATAGATTAGGATACAAGTGACATGTCACTAGGATGATTGAGCATCCGAACTCGTTGAGTTGAGTCCGAGTTCACTTATGGATGCGAATGTCCGAACTCGTTGAGTTGAGTCCGAGTTCGTGAGATGTAGCTAGGCCTCCGAACTCGTTGAGTTGAGTCCGAGTTCACTTATGGATGCGAACGCCCGAGCTCGTTGAGTTGAGTCCGAGTTCGCTTATGGGCGGGTTACATGATTGCTTGATTGCATATATGGCACTTATGTGCAAGTTATTCATGTATCCGAATTATATTCCGATGTGTTCAACAGGTAAAGTTCTACTCAAATGGAGGAATATTCGAGATGTAAAGAGACGTATTGGTAAGTGATGTGAAATGGATATTTTGGACAGGTATGTATTTAACCCTCGGGTTGAGTATTGATATAACCACGATAAGGTAATAAGATGATGAAAAATGATTAAAAATGTGATATGTGTTTTAGTGATACATGCTAATGTTGATTGGTATGACTATTTGTTATGTTACTTATTTTTTGCATATGAACTTACTAAGCATTTATGCTTACTCCCTCCTTCTTACTCATTGTAGTTTTGGACAAGCCAGCTCAGGAGTCGGGATAGGTCGAAGGCTCAGTCACACTATCCGGAAGACTTTTGGTAATGGCTTGTAAATTTAAGTATGGCATGTATAGCAATATACCTTTTTTGTGTAAATGATTTTATGGTATGGTGATGGAATGGTTGAGGAAATGCTTGATAATGATAAATTATGAAAATAGTTAGTTTAGATTATATTTGATGTTAAGGAAAATTATTAAGATACTTAGTGCATAAAAACTCATAAAAGGGATGAAATTTGCCATAAACAGAATACTGCAGCAACACTGACGCAAGTTTAAAAATTTACTAAAAATCATAGAAATTAGACTTGGCGATAGACTACATATCAAATTGAAGCTTATTATGTCTAGTTTCATATGAAACAAATGAAACAGGTAAAGGAATTATATGTTACAAGATATTTGAATTTTAGTGAAATAGGGTCATAGCAGTTTATGAATCCTCTGTTCCAACTTTAGAAATTCACCATAAATTGTAAAGATATAATTAGGTAGTTTATTTTATATTTTTAGAATCCTTATTGAGTCTAGTTTTAGGAGAAATAAATCTCATAGTCATATGGATTTTTTACAGAGAGAAATGTGGTTCGTAGTAAACAGAGGTCAGACTAGTCAAGTGCTAAAACAGGGGTAACTTTAACTAATAAACTGTACTAATTTGCCCAACCAAAAATTCTAGAAAAAATTAGTAGATAGGTATATGAGTCTAGATTTAGGGAAAATTTACGGATATTGATTTCGAGTTTCGTAACTTGAGATATGATTTTTCTTGTGACTGTGATGCAAGTAGCTTAAAAGATGTGAATGTAGAAATAAATAATCCAAAGTTCTAAATATGTTAAATTAAGCTTAGTAACACCTCATACTCGACTCCGGCGACGGTCTCGGGCGTGGGGGCGTTACATTTAGTGGTATCAGAGCAGGTTTAGTCAGTTCTCGGACTACGTGTTGTATGTACGGATTTTGCTATACATGCCATATGTATGAATTGTGATAGTGTGACGACTTCTGACCTTTTTAAATGATTTTTTTTATATAGTAAATGGATCCCGATCCAGCTGTGGCGGATGAAGTAGAGAGTAATGCGCCAGCTCCGGCTGAAGGAGCAGCGCCGACTAAAAACCCACCCCCTACTGTTGGTCAGGAAGGAGGAGAAAGGGATCGGGAAGCCTTTCTCCAAATGATGAGTGCATGGTACACTGAGTTCGTTCGTACGAACCCAAATGTACGACCTCCCCTAATTCCTCAACCTGTACCCCCAATGCCTCAAGGTATGGATATGATAAAATTTCACAGAACCCCCGTTGACAGAATTCGTAAACAAGGGGCTGAAGAATTTAGAGCAAATATTGATGATGATGCAGAGAAAGCAGAGTTCTGGCTTGAAAATTCTATCCGGGTATTTGATGAATTATCTTGTACACCTGAAGAATGTTTGAAATGTGCTACATCTTTTTTGAGAGATTCAGCCTATAATTGGTGGAAGACTTTGATTTCGGTGGTACCGAAAGAGAGGGTAACCTGGGAATTCTTTCAAGAAGAGTTTCGGAAGAAATATATTAGTGAAAGGTTTATTGATCAGAAATGTAAAGAGTTTCTTGAGCTGAAGCAAGGTAATATGACAGTCTCAGAATATGAAAAAGAGTTTGTTCGATTGAGTAAGTATGCCAGTAAATATGTTCCTACAGAAGCCAAGATGTGCCGACGATTTGAAGACAGGCTCAACGAAGACATTAAAGTATTTGTCGGGATCCTTGAACTAAAAGAAATGGTAGTACTGGTTGATCGAGCTTGCAAGGCTGAAGAACTACTTAAAGAAAAGAAAAAGGTAGAGGCTGAGACTAGAAATTGGAAGAAAAGACCGATGAGTAGTTCATTTTCACAGCAACCTAGAAAGTCAAGGAATATGAATCCTCGTTCCCAAGCTTCAGCTGGACAATCATATGGGAATTATAAGAAGCAAAATGTGGGTCATAAATCTCAGAATACTTTTGCAGCCAGTGTAGGGAACTCGAGATTTGTTAAACCCGAGTACCAGCGATGTGGTAGAAATCATTTTGGTCCGTGCAGAGCAAATGAATGTTTTCGATGTGGTTCTCCAGATCATTTTATTAGAGACTGCCCAGAGAGAGCTGAGAAAGAAAAATTTCAGAATGTAAAAGCTAGTGGTGCAGACTCGAGGGGAAGGTATCCGAGAAAACCTGGAAGTGAAACAAGCAGTAAGAATGTAGCCAGGGATGCACCGGTTAGACCTGAAGGAAGGGCTCCGGCTAGAACTTATGCTATTAAAGCGCGTGAAGATGCTTCCTCACCTGATGTGATTACCGGTACATTTTCTCTCTATAATGTTAATGTTATTGCTTTGATTGATCCCGGTTCTACTCATTCATATGTGTGCATGAAATTGGTGTCTAGTATGAATATACCTGTTGAGAACACAGAATTTATGATTAGAGTGTCGAATCCGTTAGGCAAATGTGTGACTGTTGATAAAGTATGTAAGAAATGTCCTTTAATGATTCGGGATCATTACTTTCTGGCCGACTTGATGTTGTTGTCGTTTGATGAGTTTGATGTTATTTTGGGTATGGATTGGTTGACATTGCATGATGCTAAAATAAATTGCAAAGAAAAGGTTATAGAATTAAACTGTGAAAATGGTGAAACTCTGCGGGTTGAATCAGATAAATCAGAGGCATTGCCTAGTGTGATTTCTTCAATGTCAGCTCAAAGATATCTGAGAAAGGGTTCTGAAGCTTATTTGGCGTATGTAATTAATACAAAAGAAGTTGAAAAGAAAGTTGAATCAGTGCCGGTTGTGTGTGAATTTGCGGACGTATTTCCAGAAAAATTGCTGGGTTTGCCTCCAGTCAGGGAAGTAGAATTTGGTATTGATTTGATACCGGGAACAGCTCTGATTTCGATTGCTCCGTATAGAATGGCACCAGCAGAGTTGAAGGAATTAAAGTCGCAGTTGCAAGAGTTGACTGATAAAGGTTTTGTGAGACTGAGTTTTTCACCTTGGGGTGCTCCCGTGTTATTTGTGAAAAAGAAGGATGGTTCTATGAGGTTGTGTGTTGATTATCGGCAGTTAAACAAGGTGACAATCAAAAACAAGTATCTGTTGCCAAGAATTGATGATTTGTTTGATCAGCTAAAAGGAGCGACATGGTTTTCAAAGATTGACTTGAGATCTGGGTATTACCAACTGCGGGTAAAAGAGTCGGATGTGCCTAAAACTTCTTTTAGAACAAGGTACAGTCATTATGAATTTTTAGTTATGCCATTCGGGTTGACAAATGCTCCTGCTGTGTTTATGGATTTAATGAATCGCATATTTCGGCCATACTTGGACATATTTGTTGTGGTGTTCATAAATGATATTTTAATTTATTCAAAAGATGAGACAGAGCATGCTGAGCATTTGAGGATAGTTTTGCAAACTTTGAGAGATAAGCAGCTGTATGCTAAGTTTAGTAAAAGTGAATTTTGGCTCCGGGAAGTTGGATTTTTGGGTCATATTGTTTCAGGTGATGGTATACAGGTTGATCCTAGTAAAATTTCAGCCATTGTTGAGTGGAAACCACCGAAAAACGTAACTGAAGTTAGAAGTTTCTTGGGGCTAGCTGGGTATTATCGGCGGTTTGTAAATGGATTTTCTATAATTGCTGCTCCTATGACTAGACTACTTCGAAAGGATGTTAAATTTGAATGGACGGAAGAATGTCAACAGAGTTTTGAAGAATTGAAAAAGTTATTAACTGAAGCACCAGTGTTGGTACAACCCGAATTAGGTAAAGAATTTGTGGTGTATAGTGATGCTTCTCTAAATGGTTTGGGGTGTGCACTCATACAAGAAGGAAAAGTGGTGGCTTATGCTTCGAGGCAGTTAAAACCTCATGAGAGGAATTATCCTACTCACGATTTGGAATTGGCTGCAGTGGTGTTTGCTTTGAAGATTTGGCGACATTATTTGTATGGTGAAAAGTGCCGAGTATATACCGATCACAAAAGTCTTAAATACTTGATGTCACAAAAAGACTTGAATTTGAGACAGCGAAGATGGTTGGAGTTATTGAAAGATTATGAGCTTGTTATTGATTATCATCCGGGAAAAGCGAATGTGGTTGCCGATGCTTTAAGTAGAAAGTTGTTGTTTGCTTTGAGAGTTATGAACACTCAGTTGAAAATGTCAGATGACGGTTCGATTCTAGCAGAGTTAAGAGCAAGACCGATGTTTTTACAAGAGATTTCTGAAACTCAGAAAAATGATCAAGATTTGCTAGCCAAAAGAAAACAGTGTGAAGCTGATACGGGATCAGATTTCAGAATTAGTTCTGATGGGTGCTTAATGTTTAAAGATCGGATTTGTGTACCGAAGAATGAGGAATTGATTCAAAAGATCCTACAGAAAGCACATAATGGTTATTTCTCGATTCATCCGGGTAGTACGAAAATGTATAATGACTTGAAGAAAATGTATTGGTGGAATGGAATGAAAAGAGATATATCAGAGTTTGTGTTCAAATGCTTAATTTGTCAACAGGTGAAAGCTGAACACCAAGTACCTTCAGGATTACTCCAGCCTATTATGGTTCCTGAATGGAAATGGGATCGGATTACTATGGATTTTGTTTCAGGATTGCCATTGACTCCGGGAAAGAAAGATGCCATCTGGGTAATAGTTGACAGATTAACTAAGTCGGCTCATTTTATCTCGGTACGTACGGATTATTCTCTTAACAAGTTGGCTGAACTGTATATTAGAGAAATTGTTAGATTACACGGAATACCATTATCGATTATTTCAGATAGAGATCCAAGGTTTACCTCGCGGTTTTGGCAAAAGTTGCAAGACGCACTAGGTACGAAGTTAAATTTCAGTACTGCTTTTCATCCACAAACTGATGGATAATCAGAAAGAATAATTCAGATTCTTGAAGATATGCTTAGATGTTGTGTATTGGAATTTCAAGGAAGTTGGGAAAGATACTTACCGTTGGTGGAATTTGCTTACAATAATAGTTATCAGACGACCTTGAAAATGGCACCTTATGAAGCATCATATGGTCGTAAGTGTCGAACGTCATTGTATTGGACTGAACTCAAGGAAAATCAGATTTATGGAGTTGATCTAATAAAAGAAACTGAAGAAAAAGTGAAGATAATTCGAGATTGTTTGAAAGCTGCTTCAGATAGACAGAAATCTTATGCAGACCTAAAGCGAAAGGACATTGAATTTCAAGTTGGTGATAAAGTATTTTTAAAGGTGACTCCGTGGAAGAAAGTCCTTAGATTTGGACGGAAGGGCAAATTAAGTCCGCGTTTTGTTGGGCCGTATGAAGTAATTGAAAAAGTTGGACCGGTAGCATATCGGCTAGCATTACCACCTGAATTAGAGAAGATTCATGATGTGTTCCACGTATCTATGTTACGTCGGTATCGTTCTGATCCTTCACATGTAGTTTCACCGATAGAAATTGAACTACAACCAGATATGACCTACGAAGAAGAACCGATTAAGATTTTAGCTCGAGAGGTCAAACAACTAAGGAATAAAAATGTTGCACTTGTGAAGGTGTTGTGGCAAAGGCATGGAGTAGAAGAAGCTACATGGGAATCCGAAGAAACTATGAGAAATCAATACCCACATCTGTTTACCGGTAAGATTTTCGAGGACGAAAATCCTTAAAGGGGGAGAGTTGTAATATCCCGAATTAGGGCCTAATCGGAATAGTGGTTTCGTGACCATAAATCCGAGATAGAAATAATTATTTTATAATTATTTTGAGGTTTATGATATGATTGCATGATTGTGTGAAAATTTCGTGATGAAATTCTATGCCTAAAGTGCTTAAATTGAAAGTAGGGACTAAATCGAATAAGTTGCAAAACTTGCATTCTAGAAGTTTTTAGTATGAAATTATTTTGGAATATTAATGAGGAGGTCTTAAATAGCAATTTGACCAATTTTAAGTTCATGGACAAAATTAGGACATGGAAGGAATTTTTGGAAAGTTTAGTAGTAAGGGTATTTTGGTCATTTAGTTATTAAAATGAATTAAAAACAAAATTAAAAGCCAATTTTTGTCCATCTTCTTCATTAGGCCGAAATTTCAAGGGTTCTCCATAGCTAGGGTTTGTTTCAAGCTTCCATGCTGCATAGTAAGTGATTCCAAGCCCCGTTTTTAATGATTTTTACATTTTTGAGATCCCGATAACTCGATAAAGCTTATGTTAGCAATAATTTAACCTAGGGTTTATATTTGGAAAAATACCCATAGGTGAAATTTGTGTATTTTGATGTTTTATGATAGAATATGAAGTTTTAAATTATGTTAGACAACTTGTACTACTCGATTTTAAGCAAAAACGAGTAAAAGGGCTTAATCGGTAAAAATACCTAATAGTCACAAGTACATGTTAGAGTGAGAATTTGATGTTTCCATAGAAGAGAAAAGTGATCAGCATGTTGTAAAACATAAGAATAAGGAATAAAGTTTAATCTCGAGCCTAGGGGCAAATATGTAAATATGCAAAAGTTTAGGGGTAAAATTGTAATTTTGCCAAAATTTGAGTTAAGGATTAATTTGATAATGTGAGTATTAATTAAGCTCAATGTGTTATTTTAGATCAAGAAAGACGTGAAATTGACCTCAATCGAGGAAAAGAAAAGATTGTGGACTAAATTGCAAAATCTTTGTATTTTGGTACCAAGGTAAGTTCATGTGTAAATAAAGTAGCATAATGGTTATTTTTAAGTTATTGATGTTAATTATATGTTATGCTGAATTTTATTATGAAATGTATGCTTTGTGGTTAATTTCAAATAATATGTAAATTATGTGAACTACTTGTTAAATATAATTGTTACCGAGTATTGATTTCGGCATTCTACGGAAGACGGCAAGGATAAGTGTTTGAGTAAAAAGCCCGTTTGAACCTTAGGAATAGATTAGGATACAAGTGACATGTCACTAGGATGGTTTAGCATCCGAACTCGTTGAGTTGAGTCCGAGTTCACTTATGGATGCGAATGTCTGAACTCGTTGAGTTGAGTCCGAGTTTGTGAGATGTAACTAGGCATCCGAACTCGTTGAGTTGAGTTCGAGTTCACTTATGGATGCGAACGCCCGAGCTCGTTGAGTTGAGTCCGAGTTCGCTTATGGGCGGGTTACATGATTGCTTGATTGCATATATGGCACTTATGTGCAAGTTATCCATGTATCCGAATTATATTCCGATGTGTTCAACAGGTAAAGTTCTACTCAAATGGAGGAATATTCGAGATGTAAAGAGACGTATTGGTAAGTGATGTGAAATGGATATTTTGGACAGGTATGTATTTAACCCTCGGGTTGAGTATTGATATAACCACGATAAGGTAATAAGATGATGAAAAATGATTAAAAATGTGATATGTGTTTTAGTGATACATGCTAATGTTGATTAGTATGACTGTTTGTTATGTTACTTATTATTTGCATATGAACTTACTAAGCATTTATGCTTACTCCCTCCTTCTTACTCATTGTAGTTTTGGACAAGCCAGCTCAGGAGTCGGGATAGGTCGAAGGTTCAGTCACACTATCCGGAAGACTTTTGGTAATGGCTTGTAAATTTAAGTATGGCATGTATAGCAATATACCTTTTTTGTGTAAATGATCTTATGGTATGGTGATGGAATGGTTGAGGAAATGCTTGATAATGATAAATTATGAAAATAGTTAGTTTAGATTATATTTGATGTTATGGAAAATTATTAAGATACTTAGTGCATAAAAACTCATAAAAGGGATGAAATTTGCCATAAATAGAATACTGCAGCAACACTGACGCAAGTTTAAAAATTTACTAAAAATCATAGAAATTAGACTTGGTGATGGACTACATATCAAATTGAAGCTTATTATGTCTAGTTTCACATGAAACAAATGAAACAGGTAAAGGAATTATATGTTACAAGATATTTGAATTTTAGTGAAATAGGGTCATAGCAGTTTCTGAATCCCCTGTTCCAACTTTAGAAATTCACCATAAATTGTAAAGATATAATTAGGTAGTTTATTTTATATTATCAGAATCCTTATTGAGTCTAGTTTCAGGAGAAATGAATCTCATAGTCATATGGATTGTTTACAGAGAGAAATGTGGTTCGTAGTAAACAGAGGTCAGACCAGTCAAGTCCTGAAACAGGGGTAACTTTAACTAATAAACTGTACTAATTGGCCCAACCAAAAATTCTAGAAAAAAATTAGTAGATAGGTATATGAGTCTAGATTTAGGGAAAATTTATGGATATTGATTTTGAGTTTCGTAACTTGAGATATGATTTTTCTTGTGACTGTGATGCAAGTAGCTTAAAAGCTGTGAATGTAGAAATAAATAATCCAAAGTTCTAAATATGTTAAATTAAGCTTAGTAACACCTCATACTCGACTCCGGCGACGGTCTCGGGCATGGGGGCGTTACGCATCAGACACATCCATGTGAACCAGCCGTGCCAAAACAGGATGACCATACTGACTTTCACCCACGGCCAATGGGCACGCCCATGTGATATGGCCGTGTGATACTAAGCTAGCTACTAACTTTAGCCCACGACCATATGACATGCCCGTGTGTCAAGGCCGTGTAATTTTTAAGAGAATACTTCTTTTCTTACAACGTCACAAGGCATGCCTGTGTCCCTTGACTGTGTGGCACAATGCAGGCTTGGTTTAAGCCAACTTGCCACCCATTATGGGTCAACCTACAACAAGGCAACAATCATACATGTACAACCCAATCAACCATTCTTTATGCTAAAACATACATCATTCACGTCATAGTTGCAAATTAACATCACATATCATAAACCTTTTTCAACCATAAGTTTAAACACAAATTAGCCAAATCACATGGTTAAATATATATACATCACAAAACATACATCACAACTACTAGCCTATACATGCCATACTTCAAATATTTACATTTTCAAAAGTACCAAAATGAGATCGATAGTGTGGTGACGATCCTCGACTATCCCCGAGCCTTTAGTAGCTACGATAATTGTAAAACAAACAGTAATCAAGAGTAAGCTTTCAAAAGTTTAGTAAGCTCGTACTCAAAACATTCATAGTATATAAACATAAAATGATAACCTATGAGTATTTGCACAATTTCAATCCATATAACTATATCAACTCAATGAGATTCATATACATAACATCATCTACCACTTAGGCATTATACATACCTGAAGCTTCCCGTACTTATTCACTTTTGTACTTACCTCATGTTGAATGTTACAAGAATTTCCATAAGTTATTCGTGTTTTACACATCAGCACACTTAGTGCTATAAGGTTAGCCAAAGCTAAATATTTCCGCACACTTAGTGCCATCTCGAATAACCGAGACTAAGTCAGTATCGCACACTTAGTGCCTTAAGTAGCCGAAACTAGTTAAATCGCACACTTAGTGCCAAAGCTTCCAATTCATCACCATATTATCCAATTCAATTATATACAACCCATGTAGAATAAAGGCATCAAAACTTACTTAACATCACATTTTAAGTACGAACTTACCTCGTACTTTAAGGTGTCGACCGAACTCCTCTTTTCTTGATCTATAAGTATTCAAAATTAATCCTTTTGTTCACCAAATAATTCAATTCAATCCATAAACACATATTTAGGACAATTTGCAAATTTGTCCTAATGTTTTCACATTTTGACACTTTAGTCCCTCTTTCACAAAATCACAAAATACACATAATTTGCATATACACAAGCTTGGCCGAATTCTTCTAGTACACATACTAGTTCACGCATTTCATTTATTTCACATTTAAGCTCCTCAAAATATCATTTTTACAAATTAGCCTAATTTACTCAATTTCATCAAAAATTCAAAGACAACATATGTTAATCCAAAACATACCTTCCATAATTTTCCATTTAACAACACAAAACTCATGAATTCATCCATGGTATATTTCAAAATCATCATCAAAATCAGAAATTGAAGCATGGGATTTATAGTACACTTAGCAAAGATCACAAAAACGTAGAAATTATCAAAACTGAAGCAAAAACATACCTCAATCAAGGAATACAATGGTTGAACCCTAGGTGTTCCTTTTCTTTTATTTTCTTTGTATTTTCGGTTAAGAATGGACATAAAATGATCCATTTACATGCATTTGTTTTATTATTATTAACATAAATCTAAATGACCATTTAGCCCTTTCATTCAACCATTAAAAATTCATCTAACACATGCCCTTTTTGTCCATTCAAATCTCTAGTAGTTAAATAACCACTAAGGACCTTTACTCTAGAAAGCCAACTCAAATAAGCACTTAAACATCTAGCACATAGCTTTTACATTTTCTGCGATTAGGTCCTTTTTGCAAATTAAGTACACAAATAGTTAAATTTTCATACGAAACTCTCACATATATCAATTTACGTATCACAGACACAGAAAATAATATTAAAAATATTTTTCTCACTCGAATTTGTGGTCCCAAAACTACTATTTTGACTATGGTCAAAACCGGACCATTACAATTCTCCCCCTTAAGGATTTTCGTCCCCAAAAATCTTACCGTTAAACAGATTTGGATATTGCTGTTTCATAGCATCTTCAGGCTCCCACGTGGCTTCTTCAATACCGTGCCAATGCCACATCATTTTAACTAATGGAATTTTCTTATTACGTAACTCTTTAACCTCTAGAGCTAAAATTCCGATCGGCTTTTCTTTGTAGGTCATATTAAACCGAATTTCAATCTCAAATGAAGGAATTACATGCAAAGGATTAGATATGTACTGTCGAAGCATCGATACATGAAACACATTATGTGTCTTTTCTAACTCAGATGGTAGCCTCAATCTATAAGCAACCGACCCAACTTGCTCGATGATTTCATATGGCCCGATAAATCTCAGACTCAATTTGCCTTTTCTACCAAATCGAAGCACTTTCTTCCACAGAGATACTTTTAAAAAACTTTCTCACCGATATCAAACTCAATATCTTTTCTTTTCAAATCTGTATATGATTTCTGACGATCAGAAGCAGCTTTCAAACAATCTCGGATCACTTTCACTTTCTGTTCAGTTTCTTTTATCAAATCAACCCCGTGAATCTTATTTTTGCTGAGCTCTGTCTAATATAAAGTTGTACGACATTTGTGACCGTATAAAGCTTCGTATGGTGCTATTTTGATGTTTGATTGAAAACTGTTATTATAAGTGAATTCAATCAAAGGTAGGTATTGTTCCCACGTACCTTCAAACTCAAGAATGCAACATCTCAACATATCCTCAAGTATCAGAATAATCCATTCAGATTGACCACCTGTTTACAGATGATAAGCTGTGCTAAAATGTAATTTCGTACCCAAAGAATCTTGCAACTTCTTCCAAAATTGTGACGTGAATCTCAGATCTCTGTCTGACACTATAGACAATGGCACACCATGCTATCTTACTATATCAGAAATGTATAATTTAGCTAATCTATCAAGCGAATAATCAGATCGAACTGGAATAAAATGAGCTAATTTTGTCAAACGATCAACTACAACCCAAATGGCATTTTTCTTTCTCGGAGATAGAGGTAAACCCGACATAAAGTTCATGGTCACTCAATCCCATTTGGACTCCGAAATCATAATCGGTTGTAGTAACCCAGACGACACTTGATGTTCAGCTTTAACTAGCTGGCAAATCAAACATTTAGAAACAAATTCAGAGATATCTCTTTTTATTCCGGACCACCAATAATGTTGTTTCAATTCATTAGACCATTTAGTACTGCCTGGATGCACAAATAACCGATTACTGTGAGCTTCACTCAGAATCATTTGAATCAACTCCGGATTTCTCAGAATGCAAATCCTATCTCGAAATCTTAAACAATTATCTTTATCAACTCTAAATTCTGAATCAATCTCTACACTACGTTGAGCTCGTTTAGCTAAAATCTCATTATCAATTTTTTGAGCTTCGATAATCTACTGTAAGAACAAGGGTCTCACTTTTAATTCAGCTAAAACTGAACCATCGTCAGACAGAACTAAATGAGCAATTTTTGCACACAAAGCAAATAACGATTCTCGACTCAAAGCATCTGCAACAACATTTACTTTTCCCAGGTGATAATCAATTACTAGTTCATAGTCTTTCAACAATTCTAACCATCTTCTCTGTCACAAATTCAAATCTTTCTGAGTCATCAAATACTTCAAACTCTTATGATCAGAAAACACATGACATTTCTCACCAAACAGATAGTGACACCAAATCTTCAACGCAAACACAATAGCAGCTACCTCGAGGTCGTGAGTCAGATAATTCTTCTCATGTGGCTTCAACTATCTTGAATCATAAGAAATAACTTTTCCTTCTTGAATTAATACACAACCGAGCCCATTCAATGAAGCATCACTGTAAGCAATAAATTCTTTACCTGATTCAGGTTGTACCAAAACTGGAGCTTCAGTCAACACGGCTTTCAACTGATCAAAGCTGTTTTGACATTTTTTAGACCACTCAAACTTCAAATCTTTCTGGAGCAATTTTGTCAACAGAGTCGCAATCATCGAGAAACCTTTTACGAATCTTCTATAGTATCTAGTAAGTCCCAGAAAACTACGGGCTTAGAAACATTTCTCGGAGTCTTCCAACTCAAAATAGCTAAAATCTTACTCAGATCAACTCGGATACTGGAAGCTGATACAATATGACCCAGAAAACCCACTTCTTGTAACCAAAACTCGCATTTACTGAACTTTGCACATAATTATTTATCTCGCGAAGTCTGTAACACTATTCTCAGATGCTCGGCAAGTTCGGATTCGTCACGTGAATAAATCAATATGTCATCAATGAAGATTACAACAAATTGATCTAAACACGGTTTGAAAATTCTATTCATCAAATCCATAAAAATAGCAGGCGCACTAGTCAATCCGAAAGGCATAACTAAAAATTCATAGTGGTCGTACCTCGTTCTGAAAGCAGTCTTCGGAATATCTGAATCTTTCACTCGTAGCTGATAATAGCCCGATCTCAAATCTATTTTCGAAAACACAATAGCTCCCTTCAACTGATCAAACAAATCATCAATTCGGGGCAAAGGATACTTATTCTTGACAGTCACTTTATTCAACTGATGATAATCTATACACATTCTTATCGTACCATCTTTCTTTTTCACAAATAAAATCGGAGCACGCCAAGGTGAGAAACTCAGTCTAGCAAATCCTCGATCGGTCAATTCTTGCAACTGAGACTTTAATTCTTTTAACTCGGTCGGAGGCATTCTCTACGGAGCTATCAAAATCGGAGTAGTACCAGGTATCAATTCTATGCCAAATTCTACCTCTCTAACTAGAGGTAATCCCTGAAGTTTTTCAGGAAACACATAAGGAAACTCACAGATAACAGGTACAGATTCAACTTTCTTTTCTGGCACTTTCGAATCAATCACATAAGTAAAGTAGGCTTCACAACCCTTTCTTACAATACTCAAAACTTTCATCAAAGATATTACAGCAGGAAATCCATTCAAATCAATAAATTCAATTCTGACTATTTCATCATTCTTGCATCTCAAATCAATAGTTTTCCGTTTACAATTCACCACATCATCATGAAAGTTAACCAATCTATTCCCAAAATAATATCAAACTCATCAAAAGGTAATAGCATCAAATCAGCTAGAAAACAATTGTCTTGAAACATTAACTGACAATTCCTGCAGACTTTATCAACTAAGACACATCTACCTAGGGGGTTTGAAACTCTAATTACGATTTCAGTAAACTCTACAGACAAAGTCTTACTGTTCATTAAGTTCATACATATATACAAATGTGTTGATCTAGGATCTATCAAAGCAATCACATAAGTATCATAGAGAGTAAATGTACTCGTAATCACATCTAGCAATGAAGCTTCCTCACGAGCTCGAATAGCATACGCTCTAGCAGGTGCATGAGCCTCAAATCTAACAGCTGTGTCTTTCATTCCTCTTTGATTACCGCTTACATTTCTCGTATTTATGATAGGTCTACCACGAGAAACATTACCACTCTGTCTCGAATTCTAAACATTATCTTTTCCAGCTAAATCTGGCCAGTCTTTAATAAAATGGTTTCTCCAACCACAGCTATAACGAGCTCGATTATTACTTTTTCCTCAGCATTCACCAAAGTGTCGTCTTCCACATTGCTCACATTCTGGCTTTTCATTTTTTGCATTATCAACGCTAGCAACAGACATGGCTAAAGATTTTTAATTTGATTGCAATCTAACACGGTCTCTGTTTGAATATCCCACACTAGCCTTTGAACGACTGCTATCATCTCTAAATTTCTTGGATCTAGATTGAAATGATTTTCTCGATGATCTCTTTCATACATCTCTAGCTTCAAACTCAGCCTTTATTTTCTCTTTCCTAAGATTTTTCGCTTTACATGCTCGTTCAATAAGCACCATGAATTCTTTGATTTCCAGAATCCCAACTAACAAGCGAATATCTTCGTTCAAGCCGTCTTCAAATCTCTTGCACATTATTGCTTCCGAAGATACACATTCACAGGCATACTAGCTCAACCTTACAAATTCTCGCTCGTATTCTGTAGCAGACATACGGCCCTGTTTAAGCTTGAGAAACTCTTTACGTTTCTGATCAATGAATCTCTAACTAATATATTTCTTCCGGAATTCAGATTGAAAGAAATCCCATGTAACTCATTCACTCGGAACCATAGATATTAAAGTTTTCCACCAATGATACGTCGTATCTCTCAGAAGTGAAACGGCACATTTAACACATTCCTCAGGACTTAGAGACATCTCATCAAACACTCTTATTGTATTTTCCAACCAGAATTCGACTCTTTCAGCATCATCATTCGTTGTAGCTCGGAACTCTTCAGCCCCGTACTTTCTAATCTTATCAACCAGTGGTATACTCAACTGTACCAGATTCACTCGTGGCATATCAGAAGTTTGAGAAGGATTAACCAGGGGTGGAGGTTGTTGTACAGCCAGATTGGTTCTAATATATTGGGTGAATCAATCGTTCATCGTCTGATAGAAGGCTTGCTTAGCCTCGCTATCACGGCTACTCATAGCAGGTCAGGAATGATCTTGCACTGTCTCTTGCATGGGAGCAGGTGCATTGCTTTCAACATCGTCAGCTACACCTCTATCGGGATCCATTTTCTATATAAAAGCACATTTCAATGTCAGGATTCATCACACTATTGCAGTTTCAGATATATGGCATGTATAGCTAGACTCACATACACTATGGTAGTCCTAGAACCGAGTAAACCATAGTTCTGATACCAACCAAATGTAACTCCTCTAACCTGTATCCATCACCGACTAGGGTTTTTACCAAACCTATCAAAGCACTTCGTATTCATTTCACAAACATCATAGCATCATAGTTAAACATCAACATAAGTCCCTTTCTTAGGCCAACGAAACCTTAAACATGCATTAGGAAGAGGTCGGGCCTAAACCGAACACATTCACAACTTTCAACACTTAGAAAATTTTTCTATTCTGTTAAGGTTACACGCCCCATGTGTCCAGGCCGTGTACCTTACACAGGCATCAGACACACCCATGTGAACCAGTCGTGCCAAAGCAGGGTGACCATACTGACTTTCACCCACAGCAAATAGGCATTCCCGTGTGCTATGGCCGTGTGATACTAAGCTAGCTACTGACTTTAGCCCACGACCATATGACACGCTCGTATGTCAAGGCCATGTAATTTTTAAGAGAATAATTCATTACTTACACGGTCACAAGGCACGCCCGTGTCCCTTGATCATGTGGCACAATGTAGGCTTGGTTTAAGCCAACTTGCCACCCATTATGGGTCAACCTACAACAAGGAAACAATCATACATGTACAACCCAATCAACCATTCTTTATGCTAAAACATACATCATTCACGCCATAGTTACAAATTAACATCACATATCATAAACCTTTTTCAACCATAAGTTTAAACACAAATTAGCCAAATCACATGGCTAAATATATATACATCACAAAACATACATCACAACTACTAGCCTATACATGCCATACTTCAAATATTTACATTTTCAAAAGTACCAAAATGAGATCGATAGTGTGGTGACGATCCTCGACTATCCCCGAGCCTTTAGTAGCTACGACAATTGCAAAATAGACAGTAATCAAGAGTAAGCTTTCAAAAGCTTAGTAAGCTCGTACTCAAAACATTCATAGTATATAAACATAAAATGATAACCTATGAGTATTTGCATAATTTCAATCCATATAATTATATCAACTCAATGAGATTCATATACATAACATCATCTACCACTTAGGTATTATACATACCTGAAGCTTCCCGTACTTATTCACTTTTGTACTTACCTCATGTTGAATGTTATAAGACTTTCCATAAGTTATTCGTGTTTTACACATCAGCACACTTAGTGCTATAAGGTTAGCCAAAGCTAAATATTTCTGCACACTTAGTGCCATCTCGAATAACCGAGACTAATTCGGTATCGCACACTTAGTGCCTCAAGTAGCTGAAGCTAGTTAAATCGCACACTTAGTGCCAAAGCTAGTTTAAATCGCACACTTAGTGTCAAAGCTTTCGATTCATCACCATATTATCCAATTCAATTATATACAACCCATGTAGAATAAAGGCATCAAAACGTACTTAATATCACATTTTAAGTGCAAACTTACCTCGTACTTGAAGGTGTCGTCTCAAACGTTTATTCTATAATCTTCAATTTTCCTCGATCTAAATCCGAACTTCTATTTTCTTGATCTATAAGTATTCAAAATTAATCCTTTTATTCACCAAATAATTCAATTCAATCCATAAACACATATTTAGGTCAATTTGCAAATTTTTTCTCATGTTTTCACATTTTGACACTTTAGTCCCTCTTTCACAAAATCACAAAATACACATAATTTGCATATACACAAGCTTGGTCGAATTCTCCTAGTACTCATACTAGTTCACACATTTAATTTATTTCACAATTAAGCCCCTTAAAATAACATTTTTGCAAATTAGCCCAATTTACTCAATTTCATCTAAAATTCAAAGAAAACATATGTTAATCCAAAACACACCTTCCATAATTTACCATTTAACAACACAAAACTCATGAATTCATCCATGGCATATTTCAAAATCATTATCAAAATCAGAGATTGAAGCATGGGCTTTATAGTACACTTAGCAACGATCACAAAAACGTAGAAATTATCAAAAACCGAAGTAAAAACATACCTCAATTAAGGAATACAATGGCCAAACCCTAGGTGTTCTTTTTCTTTTATTTTCTTTGTATTTTAGATTAATAATGGACATAAAATGATCCATTTACATGCATTTATTAACATAAATCTAAATGACCATTTTGCCTTTTCATTCAACCATTAAAAATTCACCTAACACATGCCCTTTTTTTGTCCATTCAAATCTCCAATGGTTAAATAACCACATAAGGACCTTTACTCTAGAAAGCCAACTCAAATAATCACTTAAAAATCTAGTACACAGCTTTTACATTTTATGCGATTAGGTCCTTTTTGCAAATTAAGTACACAAACAGTTAAATTTTTGTACGAAACTTTCACACATATCAATTTAAGTATCATAGACACAAAAATTAATATTAAAAATATTTTTCTAACTCAGATTTGTGGTCTGAAGACCACTATTCTGACTAAGGTCAAAATCGGGCTTTTACATTACTAGACCGAGTCACTCTCCCTAGGGTGTACTGGTGTTATTTGTAAAAAAGAAAGATTGCATGATGAGAATGTGTATAGACTATCGATAGCTCAACAAAGTGACAATTAAGAATAAATACTCTTTGCCACGAATTGATGATTTGTTTGATCAGTTAAAATGAGCAACAATGTTTTCGAAAATTGATTTGAGATCAGGTTATTACTAGTTGCGAGTTAAAGACTCAGATGTACCAAAGGCTGCATTTAGTACAAGGTACAGACACTACGAATTTCTTGTTATGCCTTTCAAACTAACAAATGCACCTAATGTTCTTATGGACTTGATGAACCAGATTTTCAGGTTGTATTAGACCTATTCATAGTTGTGTTTATTGATGACCTTTTAATTTACTCTCGAGATGAATCTGAGCATGCTGAGCATTTGAGAATCGTGCTACAAATTTTGAAAAATATGAGTTTTGGCTATAAGAGGTTGGTTTTCTAGGATATATAGTTTTAGCCACGAGTATCTGAGTTGACGAGAGCAAAATTTCTGCGATTATAGATTGGACGCCTCCGAGAAATATATCCGAAGTCTATAGTTTTCTGGGACTAGTTGTCTATTATAGACGATATTTGAAAGGCATTTCGATGATTGTGACTCTGATGACATGATTGCTTCAAACAGATGTTAAATTTGAGTAGTCAGAAAAGTGTCAGCAGAGCTTCGATCAGTTGAAAGCATTATTGACAGAGGCACTGGTGTTAGTTTAGCTTGAGTCAAGTAAAAAATTCTTAGTTTTTAGTGATGCATTGTTAAATGGCCTGGGTTGTGTTTTGATGCAGGATGACAAAGTTGTAGTTTATACCTCGAGACAATTGAAGCCACACGAAAATAATTATCTGACACATGATCTAGAGTTAGCCACGATAGTGTTTGCATTGAAAATTTGGCGTCATTACTTGATTGGTGAGAAATGCCATACTTATACCGACCAAAAAAGCTTGAAATATCTGATGACTCAAAAAGGTTTGAATATGAGACAGTAGAGATGGTTAGAATTGTTAAAAGATTATGAATTAATGATTGACTATCATTCAGGGAAAGCGAACGTAGTTGCTGATGTTTTGAGTCAAAAGTCTTTACTTGCTTTATGTGCTTTGAACACACAGTTTGCTTTGTCTGATGACGGTTCGATAGTAGCCGAGTTGAAATTGAGACCGTTATTTCTACAATAAATTTACGAGGCACAAAAATTTGATAATGAATTACAGGCTAAACGAGCTCAATGTGAGTTGACTTTTGATTCAGAGTTTCAAATAAGGCCTGGTGACTGTTTGATGTTTCATGATAGAATATATGTACCAAGAAATTCTAAGTTCATTCAGAAGATTCTAAATGAAGCACACAGTGGTTGTTCATCAGTACATTCGGGAAGCACGAAAATGTATAACGATTTGAAACAACTTTATTGGTGCCATGGCATGAAATGAGATATGTAAAACCCAAATTTTAGGGCTTAAAAGTTTTAAGTCTTAAGTGGGTGCAGCTAGGGGACTGTACATAAATATTTAGTTGTGCAAGAAAGTGACACACAAGTGTGTATCTGCTTCAGTGGTTAAGTGTTCTGGGAATTGGCTGAGAAGTTTTGGGTTCAAGCCTTGGCTTTAACAAAATTTTGTTTTAAATGGAAAAACCCTGTCTCTAGTCAGTAGGTTTCTTAAATAAATGTGGTTATTTCTTGTCATAAAAAGCCTGCTAGTCTAGTGGTAAGTGGCATGTGGAGTGTACAAGGGGTCTAAGGTTCGAATCCTACTTTGAGCAGTAAAGTGTTTTATTTTGCTGCACTGGCCGTGTGGGTAGTAGAGGATGACTAAAACACTGCTGAGTGGAGTGGAGTTTGAATTGGTCATGGAGGGATTGTAGGAGGGAGTTGAGGAGAGATATGGGGAGAGATTTTATGAAAAAGTTAGGGGAGGTTTGAAGTGAAAGGGAGTAGTGTCGATTGGGGGAATTTCATGTTGGAAAATCGGTCATAGGACTTGTTTTTCTCTGAGGCCGAATGGTGTTCTAGTTTCTCATCTCAGTAACTATGACTTTTTCTTCTTGGCATTTTTGTTGAGGTCGTAGAGACCATTCGGTTTTTTTTCTTCTGCACTTTGCATTTTTGCTCTCTTACTAACCAAATTGCTTTCTCTTGATTTTCTTTCTGTACTCGGCCGTATACTCATCTCCTATCTCTCAAATTCTGCCGGTATCTAACTCCTAGTTCTTGACTGACTCCTCCTACACTTAATCTCCATTGGTTCTCCTTGGTTGAATACCCCCTCCTTCCTCCCTTTCAAACTCCTTTGGTTATTGGTCGACTCTTCCATTCCCTTTCTAAAATGATTTCCCCTCTTGACCCTATACATATTCTTTCCCTTTCAATTCTATTGTGGTAACGGTTTCCTCCTCTTCTCATCTGACTATTGTGGCTGAATTCTACATCTCTCTTTATTTCATTCTAGTCTTTGTAATTGTTCTTTGAACAATTGGTAGGTACATGGTTCTTCTTGGTTTTCTCTTTGTTATAATTATCTTTCATCTAACAACTCCTTTCTTTGCCAATTACTGTTAAAGGTGCGATTGTTCCATCTCGTGCCTCGGGTTAAGGGTGTGCTTTGGGGGTTGGTCGAATGCTGTTGTCTCTCATTCATAGTTATACATTTTCGGTAAGTTACTTATGCTCGGTCCAATTCATGTGTGCGAGTAATATGATTAAGGCTGATAGGTTTGGGTGAAATACAGGTGATCTCTAAGGGCTTATAATTAGTTTCCTGCAATGACTGAAGGGTGCAAGCCTTAATCGACGATTAAGGCAATTGATAAACCACCCTATTGGATAAGTATTGAAAAGAGTCGTTAACTCTATTATCAGATGATTAATGGATTAGTTTGATTGAATGTAGGTTTTGGTGTTCGTCAATTGCACGTACTTTTGGAAATAGGTGTGTAATCATATTACCAGATTCGTAAATCGGTAAAAGCCAAAATAGGTGACCGTCAACCCCACACGAGCGTGCGCTCACTCATATGGCAATCCGAACGCATTAACGTGGGCTTTTGATCATAGAGGCCACCATGAGCGATTTCATGGTCTTAGGCCACTTTAGGCCATGTTGGGCCAAAATAGGCTGAGTGGGCCCCAGGGCTCGTGGGCCCCACACGGGTAAACCACACGTATTGTAGAGATTATTGAGCCAGGCTATGTAATTCACATGGCTAAGGCCATTTCTGGGCTATGTAGGCCAAACGAGTGTGTGGGCCTGTAATATCTCGAATTAGGGCCTAATCGGAATAGTGGTTTTGGGACCATAAATACGAGATAGAAATAATTATTTTATTATCATTTTAAGGTCTATGCCATGATTTCATGATTGTGTAAAAATTTTGTTTAGAAATTTTATCGATAGAGGGTCTAATTTGATATTTAGGGCTAAATTGCAAAAGTTGTAAAATGTGTGTTCTAGTTCAAAAAGGTACTAAGTACTTGTGAGTAATGGGTTTTAAAAGTGGAGGTACTTGGATAGTAATTAGACCATTATACTAGTTTGGACAAAAATACCTAAAGGAAGATAAAACACCATAGTTTTTAATTAAGGCTATTTTGGTCATTTAGTTATTAAAATGAATTAAAAATAAAATTAAAAGCCAATTTTTGTCCATCTTCAACCCCTTGGCCGAATTTCACATGAGGAAGACATAGATAGGGTTTTTCAAGCTTCCAAGCTCGATTGTAAGTCCATTTTAGCCCCGTTTTTAATGTTCTTTATGTTTTTGGAGTCTCAGTCACTTGATTAAGCTTATTCTAGCAATAATTTAACCTAGGGTTTATATTTGGAAAAATACCCATAGGTGAAATGTGTTTATGTTGATGCTTTATGGTAGAATATAAAGCTTGAAATTGTGTTAAACAACTTTTTCTAAGCGATTTTACGTCAAAACGAGTAAAACAACATAATCGGTAAAAATACCTAAGGTTCATAAGTACATGATAGAGTGAGAATTTTGTAACGCCCCAATCTTCAGGCTTTTCGGGATTTCTGTAGTTTTCAACGAATTTTAAAATTTCTATGTTTTGACTATTTGGCGTAGGTTTAATTATGTTAGTGGGCCTCTAGAAGGCCCAAGCTTAAGCTAAAACCTGGTAATTTTAAGTGATTTTAATCCATAGGGAAAAGAGGTTCTGGTTAGCTAGGCTTTTAAGTATTAACTAGGTAAAATAAAACACAAGGAAGCCTGTGGTAAGTTGGCATGTGACGCCACTTGGGGGCTTTAGAGGTGGCGTGTGGATGACCAAGGTGAGCTAAGGTTCGAGTCGCAAGGTAAGCAAATTAGTGATATTAATTTTTATGTACAGAAAAGGTAAGTAGTGGAACTGAAGTGAAAGGCTGTCAGGAGAAGATTTGGGAGCTGATAAGGGAGAGGATTTAGGAGCTAATAAGGGAGAGGATTTAGGAGCTGATAAGGGAGCTGATTAGAGAGAACGATGTTGGTCGAATGGTGGACTCTTGAGGAGCAAGAGTTGGCCGGCTAAGGGGTGCTTTAAGGGGGCAAATTTCGGCTAGGTTAAGTGCCAGTATAAATTCGGCACTAGGGGTAAGTTGTGCCGTTTCCAGACTATTCTCCTCTTCTTTTCTTTTTCTCCTCTCTCCATCAACTTTTTCTTTTTCTTCTTTTCTCTATAGCCGAATCTTTCTATCCTCCTGTTCATCTCCATCTTTTTCTTCAGACGATCCTAAACCTTCATAGCCATTTGCCATAAGAAAAGCTGAAATCCCAAAAGCCATATTTCCTTCTGTGTCGATTTCTCCTAGCCAATTCTCTCATTTTTTTCATCAATCTTGACCGATTCTTTAATTCTCTAAACCTCAAGCTTCTATCGGCAAGACCACAGCAAAACCCTCCTATTTCATCTTTCGTTACACTATTGCAATGAAAAAATACCGAAAACTCCACACTCCTAGGGACTTAGCCGAATATTGAGATCACTGAAGGCTCAAATTTTACTATCATTTGAGGGCTTAGAATTGCATCAGGATCGAGTGGGGATTAAGAGGTATTGTTGCTGAAGGAATCGGTGGTAACTCTTTTCAACCTAGTCTTTATTTCGTATTTTAGAAAAAGCCAAAATCCCTAAAGGTTAGGGAGGCTGTCGTTTTGGACTTATAGCCCTAAGGGGTTGTGATAACTGTTTTATCTTGATGATAGTATGATCTAGAGGCTGCTAATCAAAGGCTTTGACAAGGGGAACAACGGGATCTAAATCTAGTCGCTAATTCCGGCAAAGGTAGGATTGCTAGTGCCTAAGGTGTTATTGGCCGATTAGGGTAAGGGGTTAATATGTAGTTCGTTTCGGTAGTTAGATTAACGTGGTAGTAATAAAATTGTAGGTAGTTCGCACGTGGATCTCGTCAACGAATCATCGCAAACAGGTGTGTAACTGACACCCTCTCATAGACTAGATCGGCAAAAGCCAAAAAGCTGAAATGCCAAAAAGTCGGTATTTTGGGAACTTGCGGGTGTCAAATGCTCGTAAGATAAGTGGGTTAATATTTTTGGTAATCTAAAGTGATAAAACTGCAGTACGTGCAATTTCATGCATTAATGATATTTTGGGCTTAACGAGCCGAAAACGGGTTAATGGGCCAACGAGCCCAATTAGGTAAGAAAACGCTGTAAGTGTTTCTGGTCGTACGAAAATGGCTATGCTATGCATGAAAACCCTAAGAATAGTTAAATTTCTTGAATACCCCCTATATATGGAAATTACTGATACACCCCTAGGTGCAATATTAACATTATACCCCTAGGGTTACTTTTGACTGAAAAGCATGATAATTTAATTCTGTATGATGTATGCCATGATTGTATATCTGCTGTATGGGGTCACGAGTTATATTATGGAGGAAGCGTCCTGGTGGCTATGCCACATTTATCTGATCTGGTGGCTCTGCCACATATATCTGTTCTGTTGGCTCTGCCACAATTATCTGTTCTGGTGACTCTGTCACATTATCTGTTCTGGCAGCCATGCTGTATATTTCTGTGGCGTGTAGCGGTTGGGTGGGTCGAGTAGTCTCCCCACATGGTGAAAGGTTGGTATGGGGGTGGATGTGGTTGGATATGGGTTGGGTTTTGCATAGACATGTAATATCTGTTCTGTTCTGTTATGGGACTATGGGCTTTATTCTGACTTCTGTTCTGGGCTAAGGCCAACTTATTCCGTTCTCTGTTGTTTAAACCGATATAGGCTATGGTTGGGTTAATTTACACACTGAGTTTCCCCAAACTCACCCCTTTATTTTTCATCCACGCAGGTAATCCCCAACCATAGTGGGCTTGGAGCTGTGAGGGATTCGGAGTGGCCACACGTTCTGCAAGTTGATTTTATTCTGGTAATTAGACATTTTTTTAGTTACGTTTAAGGTTTTGGGTTTTTAAAATGTAATAAGGCCGCTTAATTATTTTCTTTGATGGGTTTTATATGTTTTATTAACATAGGTATCACTTATATTTAACTGTTGAATTTGGATAGCATTAGGGCACGGTTTCAAAAATGGTAATTGATTTCAAAATAACACGACAACAAGCAAAGCTTCCACAATGAGAATATTTTTCCAAAATTAATCACTTTTCCTAAAAAGGACTTAATCAAATTGGTTTCCTGGAAATATACACGACGTTAAGGTGTGGTAACGGCGGTGTGCATGTCTAGGATTGGATCCGAAGGGAGCTTGGTACTTAAGCAGTCTGAGGGACTCACCTCCTCTTTTCCAGTTTCCTACCAGGTGCGCAGCTTCCATTCACTTTAACCTGCATTGAAATTATCTTTTAAAATACTATGTTTTTCTAGAACAACAACCTGAAATGTTTTGAATGCTTCGATGTGGTATGTCGGATCCGACCATAACGTCTGGGCCGGGTTGGTTGTGTTACATTTAGTGTTATCAGTGCCAAGTTGCAACAACTCAGCTGTGGAATGGGTTTACAAAAACAAAGATTTTGAAAAAAAACAACTCTTTTTCAGCAGGTGGCATTCCGAATCTCCGGCACAAGCCTGTAAGTATTACTCTAAACTTTTCTGAATATTTTCCTGAATTATCTATCTGTACTGAAACCCTACTAGGATACTTTAGATAGGATGATACTGAAACCATAGGAAAATTTGATAAGAGATTGAAACTGTAGTTAGACTTCAATTTTGCGAAAACAAACTTTGAATTACTGTCTGATTCATAAAACATCGGTAATAAACACTAGAATATTGAATTAATGCATAAAATTTCGTAAATCAGATAATACGATATGAGTACAAGATCCGCTCGTGGAAGAGGCTGTGGACGGGGCCGAGGAAGTGCTCGAGCGAGATCTTTGTCTAGGACTTAATCAAATTGGTTTCCTGGAAATATACACGACGTTAAGGTGTGGTAACGGCGGTGTGCATGTCTAGGATTGGATCCGAAGGGAGCTTGGTACTTAAGTAGTCCGAGGGACTCACCTCTTTTTCGGTTTCCTACCTGGTGCGCAGCTTCCATTCACTTTAACCTGCATTGAAATTATCTTTTAAAACACTATGTAAGTTTTTCTAGAACAACAACCTGAAATGTTTTGAGCACTTCGATGTGGCATGTCGGATCCGGCCATAACGTCTGGGCCGGGTTTGGGGTGTTACAAATTTGATGTTGCCATAGAAGGGAAAAGTGAGCAACATGTCATAAAACATAATAAAATAAGATGAAGTTTAATTTTCGAGCCTTGGGGAGAAAATGTAAATATGTAAAAGTTTAGGGGCAAAAATGTAATTTTTCCAAAGTTTGAGTCAAGGACTGTTTTAATAAATGTGAGTATTAAATAAGCTAAATTTGTTATTTTAGATCAAGAGAAACAAGATTCGAGTCGTGATCGAGGGAAAAATAAAGTTTACGAGGAATAGGCTCGATTTTTACCATTTTGTACAGAGGTAAGTTCAGGGGTAAATGTAGTAACATAATTGTCATTTTAAGTAATTTAATGTTATTTATATGATATGATGATTATTATCATGAAATATTATGCTTTGTGGATTATTATTTAGTAATATGCAAATTCTGTGAGCTACTTGATAAATATGAAATGCTACCAAGTATCGGTTCCGACATTCCGTGGAAGATAGTAAAGATGTGTGATTGAGGAAAATCCTGTTTGAGCCTTGGGAATAGATTAGGATTCAAGTGACATGTCACTAGGATATTTGAGTTCCGAGCTCGTTGAGTTGAGTCCGAGTTCGTGAGATGTAACTAGGCATCCGAACTCACTGAGTTGAGTCCGAGTTCAGTTATGGATACAAACGCCCGAGCTCGTTGAGTTGAGTCTGAGTTCGCTTATGGGCAGGTTACATGGTGGCTTGGCTACATAATTTCCGTAGGCTATTGAGTTTGTCTATCTGCAGGTATGGCACTTATGTGCATGCAATCCATGTATCCAAATTATATTCTGATGTGTTCAACGTGTGAATCTTAAGTGAATAAGGAGAATACTTAAGACGAAGGTGAATGTTGGTAAGTGTAGTGAATGAGAAAATTTGGATAGGTATGCGCTTAAACCCTTGAATTGAAAACTTGGTATGATGAAATCGTAGTAAGATAGTAAATGCAAGTGTAACATGAAGGTCTTGGTGATATTTATGCAAATAATGTTTTATGTTGGATTGCATGATTATGTTACTTGCTATTTGCATGTGAACTTACTAAGTATTTATGCCTACTCCCTCTTTTCCATTCTTTGTAGTTTTGACAAGCCAGCTAGGAAATTGGGAACGGTCGGAGGCTCGCTCACACTATCCGTGGACCATTTTGGTATAGTGGCTTGTATATTTTGAGTATGTCATGTATAGCATTATAATCATTTTGTGTATATGATCTTATGATATGGCTATTGGGTGGTAAGGAAATGTTTGGTAATGATCAGCCATTGGAATGGCTAATCAAGATCAGATTTGGTGTTATGTATGCTTAATGTGCTATCTAATCCATGGAAATTCATAAAAAGGTGAAATTTGCTATAAAATAGTATCATATAGAAGCAATAATGTGAGTTTGAAAAATCACTAAACATAGTAGAGATAGAATTAGATGATGAATAAAATATTAAATTGAAGCTTATTGAGTCTATTCTCATATGGAAGAAACAAAACAGGTAAATGAGTTTAATTTTATGAGAAATTTGAGTTTTGGTGGAACAGGGTCATAGCAATTTCTGAATCCCCTATTCTGACTTTAGAAATTCACTAAAAATTGTAAAAAAATAATTAGGAGTCATAATTTATGTGTATAGATTCCTTATTAAGTTTAATTAAAAAAAAGACGGCATAGTCATCTAAATTCTATAAAGAGAGAAAAGTGAGTTGAAGTGAATAGAGGTCAGAGCAGTCGAACACTGAAATAGGGGAAACTTTAACTAATAAACTGTACTAATTGGCCCGACCAAAAATTTTGGATAACAATTAGTATATAGATATATGAGTCTAGTTTCAGGAAAAATTTACAAATTTTAATTTTGAGTTTTGTAACTCGAGATATGATTCTTTTTTAGCGACTGTGACGTAGATAGGCAGTTTATTACGAAAGGTGAATTAAATTGTTTGAAATTGTTTGAAATTGTTTAAGTGATAATTTAAGTCTGTTAACGCCTCGTGTTCGACTCCAGAAACGGTCTCGGGTAAGTGGGTGTTACATTTGGTGGTATCAGAGTTAAGGTTTAGTAGGTTCTCAGACTAACGTGGCATATGTATGGGTCTTGCTATACATGCCATATATATATTGTGATAGTGTGATGACTCCTAACATTTAAAATGATTTTTTATAGTAAATGGATCCTGATCTAGCTGTGGCGGATGATGTAGAGAGCAATGCGCCAGCTCCTGCTAAAGGGGTGGTGCTGACTGAAAATCGACCTCTTACTGTTAGTCAAGGAGGAGGAGAAGGGGCTCGGGAAGCCTTTCTCCAGATGATGAATGCATGGTACACCGAGTTCATTTTTACGAACCCGAATGCTCAACAACCTCCCCCACCTCCCTCGATTCCTCAACCTATACCCTCGATGCTTAAGGTATGGATCTGATGAAATTTCATAGAACCCCAGTTGACAGAATTCGCAAGGAAGGGGCTAAAGAATTCAGGGCAAATGTTGATGATGATGCCGAGAAAGCAGAATTTTGGCTCGAGAATTCTATTCGGGTATTTGATGAATTGTCTTGTACACCTTAAGAGAGTTTAAAATGTGCTATATCCTTGTTGAGAGATTCCGCCTATTATTGGTGGAAAACATTGATTTCAATGGTACCTAAAGAAAAAGTGACTTGGGAGTTCTTTCAAGAAGAATTTCGGAAGAAATACATCAGTGAAAGATTTGTTGAACAGAAGCGTAAAGAGTTTCTCGAGTTGAAACAAGCCAACATGACAGTTACTGAGTATGAAAGTGAGTTGGTTCAGTTGAGTAAGTATGCTAGAGAATGTATTCCTTTAGAGGCTAAAATGTGCAGACGATTTAAAGACGGACTCAATGAAGATATCAAAGTATTTGTGGGAATTCTTGAGTTGACAGAGTTCGTAGTACTTGTTGATTAGGCTTGCAAGGCTGAAGAACTAATTAAAGAAAAGAGAAAGGCAGAGGCAAAGACTAGAAATTTGAAGAAAAGACCGATAAGCAGTGCATTCCCACCGTAATTTAGAAAATCCAGAGATATGTATTATCGTTCTCATGTTTTAGCTAGACATTCGTATGGGAATCGTAAGAAGCAAAATGTAGGTTTTAAATCTCAGACTACTTCTACGGCTAGTGTTGGAAATTCGAGATTTGTTAGACCCGAGTGCCAACGATGTGGTAGAAGTCACCTTAGTCCATGTAGAACTAACGAATGTTACCAGTGTGGTTCTCCATATCATTTTATTAGAGACTATCCTGAGAGATATTTGAGAAAGGGTTATGAAGCTTATTTGGCGTATGTGTTGAATACAAAAGAATTTGAGAAGAAAATTGAATCAGTGCTTATTGTATGTGAATTCGCAGATGTATTTCTAGAAGAGTTGCCGGGTTTGCCTCCTGTCAGAGAAGTAAAATTTGGTATTGAGTTGATACCAGGAACAACTCCGATCTCGATTACTCTATATAGAATGGCACCAACAGAGTTGAAAGAATTAAAGTCGCAGTTGCAAGAGTTGACTGACAAAGGCTTTGTGAGACCAAGTTTTTCACCTTGGGGTGCTCTCATATTATTTGTGAAAAAGAAGGATGGTTCTATGAGATTGTGTGTAGACTATCGGCAGTTAAATAAGGTAACAATCAAGAACAAGTATCCGTTGCCGAGAATTGACGATTTGTTTGATCAACTAAAAGGAGCAATATGGTTTTCAAATATTGACTTGAGGTCTGGATATTACCAACTGCGAGTAAAAGCTGTCCCTAAAACTACTTTTAAAACAAGGTACGACCATTATGAATTTTTAGTTATACCATTCGGTTTGACAAATGCTCCTGTTGTGTTTATGGATTTAATGAATCGTATATTTCGGCCATGCTTGGACAAGTTTGTTGTGGTATTTATTGATGATATCTTAATTTATTCAAAAGATGAGACAGAGCATTCTGAGCACTTGAGGATAGTTTTGCAAACTTTGAGAGATAAGCAGTTGTATGCCAAGTTTAGTAAGAGTGAATTTTGGCTTTGAGAAGTTGGATTTTTGGGTCATATTGTTTCAGGTGATGGTATACGGATTGATCCCAGTAAAATTTCAGCTATTGTTGATTGGAAACTGCCAAATAATGTAACTGAGGTTAGAAGTTTCTTGGGTCTCGCTGGTTATTATTGGCGGTTTGTAAATGGATTTTCTATAATTGCTACTCCTATGACCAGACTACTCCAAAAGGATGTTAAATTTGAATGGACGGAAGAATGTCAACAAAGCTTTGAGAAATTGAAAAAGTTACTGACTGAGGCACCAGTGTTAGTACAACCCGAGTCAGGTAAAGAATTTGTAGTGTATAATGATGCTTCTCTAAGTGGCTTGGGATGTGTACTTATGCAAGAAGGAAAAGTGGTGGCTTATGCTTCGAGGCAGTTGAAACCTCACGAAAGGAATTTTCCGATTCATGAATTGGAACTGGCTGCTATAGTGTTTGCTTTGAAGATTTGGGGACATTATTTGTATGGTGAAAAGTGCCGAGTATATACCGACCACAAAAGTCTCAAGATGTCACAAAGAGACTTGAATTTGAGACAGCAAAGATGGTTAGAATTATTGAAAGATTACGAGCTTGTGATTGACTACCATCCGGGGAAAGCGAATGTGGTTGCCGGTGTTTTGAGTAGAAAGTCATTGTTTGCTTTGAGAGCTATGAGTACTCAGTTGACGGTGCCTGACGATGGTTCAATTCTAGCAGAGTTGAGAACAAGAACGATGTTTTTACAAGAGATTTGTGAAGCTCAGAAAAGTGACAAAGATTTGCAAGCCAAAAGGAAGCAATGTGAGGCTGATACAGGATCAAATTTCAGAATTGGTTCTGATGGTTGCTTGATGTTTAAAGATTGAATTTGTGTACCAAAAAATGATGAGTTGATTCAAAAGATCTTGCATGAAGCACTTAGTGGTTGTTTGTCAATTCACCCGGGTACAAAAATGTATAATGCCTTGAAGAAAATGTATTGATGGAACGGAATGAAAAGAGATATCTCCGAGTTCGTATCGAAATGCTTAAATTGTCAACAAGTGAAAGCTGAACACCAAGTGTCTTCAGGACTACTTTAGCCTATCATGGTTCTCGAGTGGAAGTTGGATCGAATTACTATGGATTTTGTATCAGGTTGCCGTTAACTCTGAGAAAGAAAGATGCCATCTGGGTAATAGTCGTCAGATTAACTAAATCGACTCATTTTATTCCGGTATGTACTGATTATTCTCTTCATAAGTTGGCTGAATTGTATATTAGTGAGATTGTTAGACTTCACGGAGTACCTTTGTCGATCATTTTAGATAGAGATCCGAGATTTACATCCCGATTTTGGAAAAAGTTGCAAGAGGCATTAGGTACGAAGTTAAATTTCAGCACTGCCTTCCATCCACAGACTGATAGACAATCAGAGAGAGTAATTCAGATTCTTGAAGACATGCTCAGATGTTGTGTGTTGGAATTCCAAGGTAGTTAGGAAAGATACTTACGTTGGAAGAATTTGCGTACAATAATAGTTATCAAACGAGTTTGAAGATGGCACCTTATGAAGCATTGTATGATCGTAAGTGTCGGACGCCATTGTATTGGACTGAACTAAAAGAAAAATCAGATTTACGGAGTTGATCTAATTAAAGAAACTGAATAAAAAGTGAAAGTGATTTGAGATTATTTGAAAGCTGCTTCAGATAGACAGAAATCCTACGCAGATTTGAAACGAAAAGAAATCGAGTTTCAAGTCGGCGATAAGGTATTTTTAAAAGTGTCTCCATGGAAGAAAGTTCTTAGATTTGGTCGGAAAAGCAAGTTGAGTCCGCATTTTATCGGATCGTATGAGATAATTGAAAGAGTTGGACCGGTAGCATATCGGTTAGCATTACCACTTGAATTAGAGAAGATTCATGATGTGTTCCACGTATCTATGTTACGTCGGTATCGTTCGAATCCTTCACATGTAAATTCATCGACGAAAATTGAGCTACAACTGGCTATGACTTACAATGAAGAACCGATTAAGATTTTAGCTTGGGAGGTCAAGCAACTAAGAAATAAAAGTATCGCTCTCGTGAAAGTATTGTGGCAAAAGCACAGGGTAGAAGAGGTTACATGGGAGCTGTAATATCCCGATTTTGGGCTTAGTCGGAACAGTGGTTTCGGGACCACAAATTTGCTGAGGAAAATTTTATTTTTATTATATTTTTATTGTCTACAATTTCACAGAATGATTTCGTGAAAATTTCGCTCCAAAATTTCGACGTTTGGGCACTCAATTTAGTAAAAAGGACTAAATTGTAAAAACTGAAAAAGTTGAGTTTTATATGTTAGAGGTGTCTAATTGTCATGAAATTTTAAATAGGAGGTCCTTAAATGATAATTAAACCATTGTATAACTTGTTGGACAAAAATGGCCTTGTTTGGGTAAAATTTGAAAGAATAGTAAAAATGGCATTTTAGTCATTTAGGGGTAAAATGAATTAAAAGACAAATTTTAAACCCCAAATGTGTCTCTTTCTTCTTGCTACAGTAGAATGTACCAAGGGTAGCCATGGTTAGGGTTTGGCCAAGCTTCCAAGCTTAATAATCAAGGAAATCGAGATTTGGGCTTAAATCGGGAAAATACAAGGTTATGGACTAGAATGGTAAATTTTCATTTCTGGATCCAAGGTAAATTTGTACGTAAATAATTTATCGATTCTTTTTATTTTATTATATTTTGTTATCATATGAAATGTGGCTGCCTATAGAATGATTATTTGTTGTAAATTACAAATTGAAAAAGGACTATGAATAAATTGTAACATGTTGGAAAGTGAGGAATTTCTCGGTTGATCCTTTAGAATAGAAACAATACGAATACTCTATTGGGAGGTCACATGTGTAGTACTAAGTGCAGGCTATTATGCGTACCAGATAACTTTGGCTACAAGTGTGAAAATATGTGCAGGCAACTGAGTATCAGTTATTATTCTAAAAAGTTCAACGGGAAAATTGATTAAGTAAAAATACATGTGAACATGATTATATGATGAATAAGTGCAGGTATATGTTTAAGAAAATTTTGAGCAATATGCTCGATATTTGAGTGAACTTCGATAAGACAAAATGGATTAAGTGAAATTATGTAAGAGTGAATTTTAGTGGTAAAACAGTGTTGGACAGCAACAGTTGTGTGACTTTGAAAATTAACCAAAAATTGTGTGTGTTGAATTAAATCACAAATAAATTATGGAATTAAAGCTTAATGAGTCTATTTTTATATAAAAAATAAGTGGAGCAAAAGAGTTATATATTTTGTGATATTCTAATTTTTGTGAGACAGTGTCAGAATGAATTCGAGATCCCCTGTTCTGACTTAGAAAAATTGTTAAAAATTGTAGAAAAATAATTATGGGTTATAATTTATATTCTTAGAATGTCTACTTTCAGCAGAAAGAGACGGGAACATTATTCGAGTATTGTACTATGAGATAAATAAATTTTAGTGAAGAAAGGTTGAAGCTGTCTAACAGCGAAACAGGGGAGACTTTGAATAATAAATTGTACTTATTGACTGGAGAAAAAATTATGAAAATTTTTTAGTGGAAATATATATGAGTCTAGTTTCTGGGAAAATTTACGTATCTTAATTTTGAGTTTTGTAACTCTAGATATAAATGATTTAGTGACTGTAACTCAAGAACGCAGCTTAACCAGAACATGTGTAAATGTACAATTGGGTTAGTTTTACTATGGAAAGCATGTTAGTAAATTGCTTATTATTTTCATGTGAGCTTACTAAGCGTAAAGCTTACCCCCTCTTTTCCATTTCTTTTCGTGTTGTTAGGTTAGCTCAGGGTTGGAGACCGTCGGAGGCAGCATCATACTATCAAGCCAACTCCTTGAGAGTATGAACACATATGCTAGAATTATCAAGTGAGTGGCATGTATAGGGACCTAGTTTTGTAACATGTGTGTTATAGGCTTCAAAGGCCTATATAAGGGACAATATGCATATGTTTAAGATGTTTTAATTTTGGACAAAAATTTTGTGGCCCGATTTTGCATGTTGTAAATGTTTAAGTCCGATAACGCCTCGAACTCCGTCCCGGCGTTGGATATGGGTGAGGGGTGTTACATTTAGTGTTATCAAAGCTATAGTTTAGTCAGTTCTCGGACTAACCTAGCATGTGTAAAAGTCCAGCTATACATACCACTGATCCGTGATAGTGTGATGTCTCTCGATGCGTATGAGAGCCACTTTGTTTAGACAAAGATACTCTCCAGCCGAGCTACATCGACCATGTTGAATGTGATGCTAAAATATTCGAGTAAAGTATAGTCATGATGAACTGAAACTTGGAAAGGTACGAATGAGGATTCATAACATGTGTACATGGTGAAATGGGTTTATCTATGATTAATAGATAATTCCATGATGTATATGATCGATTTATTTGAATAAATGCATGTGTTTGAGTAACTTATCAAAAATATTGATAAGATAAATATTCATGTATATTGGTTGGGATGATTATGATTGGTAAGCTCGTATAACTTGAGTAAGTGTATTAAATTGCTTGGACTGATATATATGAATGTAATGATATGTATATGATGATGTGTAAGATGAAAGTTTAGACTGTGATATAATTATCCATGTTTGTTTAGCCCTTAAATGATATTATGTGCTTGATTTGTCTGATTTAATGAATGGATAAGTAAGATTATCTAGGAAACATGGAAATACATGTATAAGTACACTTGTTTAAATGAGATAACAGGAAAGTGAGTGTAAAATCAATATGAATGTTAGTTACTAGAAATGAATGACATGATTGAGATATGATTGCAATGATGAAAACTGTGTTACATGTATATGTATATGAGAGTTGAGTCAGAGGCCCTACGACCCTCTTCCCCTTACCAAAGTAGTGTTTTATAATGGAAATTCCTGAGATTTATGTTGAATGAGTTTCCAGGTGAGAAACCAAAGAGTTCAATGATAGAATGGTTATAAGCATGATTAGAGATTGAGAATGGGTTGATTAGTACATATATGGGCTAGAAAGATATCGGATTGACCAAAAGATTGTTTAATTTTCGTAACATTGCAATTAGCAAAAAAGGTTAATTTTGGTAAAATGATCTATCTTGGTATGATGTTGAGAAATGTATTGATTGAAATTCCCTAATGAATTGGTTTTCTTAGTAAAGGGAATATTATGGAATTTGGGACGGCAGAAATAGATAAAGGAATAATGTTCGAAATATGAAATGTTCAAGCGTGGTAATTACAGTGAATAGTTTGTGACTGTCTCTATTGAGATATTGTATGAGATTACCTGATACTGGAAATATTATTAGGGCTATCTAATCCCTGATGAATTCTTATATTATGAAACTGTTCCTTGATCTTAATCTTAGACGAATATATTGTCAGTCTGATTGGGTTATGATCTGCATGGTTCTGTTTTTCTCTGGTATTTTGTTGTATTCTGCCTATTGAGAATCGATGAGAAATTGTGTATGGTGCCATGATTCTGTCTCTACTGATCATTACTCTAACTGATTATACACACACACATATATATATGAAGAGCATATAGTTCCAGTCGTATTTGTTGTTAGTGGTTTAAAATGATGTTATTCTGGATTTCTTTATTCAGGGCTTCTCCGTCTAGAATTTCTCTATCTTGGATTTTTTGGTTATATTTATATTGTAACTTTTTGATCATGGCTTGCATTTAGAGCATGACCTCCAGCTTGTGATTGATGTATATAAAGAACAAGTATGACTATACCTCTGAATTGATCCTGATAGTGTGGTGAAATTTCAAGTCCTAATGTGTATGGTAGATTTCCTTTCTCAAGTAAGTTAATCAAAGTTAATGTATTCAGCTGAGGTACTAGTATTACTTATGCTTATGCATTTGTTATGGTTTTCGATTGGCATGATGAGTGAATTTGGAATGATGCATGTTGAATCGTTCTGTTGACTAAAAGAGAAATTTTTTTGAAATATCAATTACGGATGAATAAGGTCGACTTTATTGTTCAATCTGTATGGAATATATGTTTAGAATTTAATGAGATGTGCGTGCTTGAGAATAAGATTTTATTTCTTCACGGGTAAAAAGACGAATAGTCTAATTAAGAAGTGTATGTTTCCTAGAAGAATCGTATGCGATAAGAAGATCTGATATTGATAATCTGAAGATAATTTGGGTATCTAAAAATGCTGAAACGATCATTGTTTATCTTTGAGTACAAATTCTTCAAATGTTGAATGTTTAAAGGTGTATAGCAAGAATCATCAGAATTATTTTTGTAGTTTGGGAATTAGAATGGAAATAGAAAAGGTTAATATGGATTTTCTTGTTTGGATCATTCCTGTCCTTGAAAGAGGAAAGTGATATGTAGCGTTGTTAAACGTTATGAGATGTCTAATTATGCTGGTATACTCGAATGTAAGCTCACCAGATTCATAAAATTTTGTGTCTTTATGAATTTTGGATAAAATTCATAGAACTTGTTGGACAAAAATGGCCTTGTTTGGGTAAAATTTGAAAGAATAGTAAAAATGGCATTTGGTCATTTAGGGGTAAAATGAATTAAAAGACAATTTTTAAATCCCAAATGTGTTCCTTTCTTCTTGCTACAGCAGAATGTACCAAGAGGAGCCATGGTTAGGGTTTGGCCAAGCTTCCAAGCTTAATAATCAAGGAAATCGAGATTTGGGCTTAAATCGGGAAAATACAAGGTTATAGACTAGAATGGTAAATTGTCGTTTCTGGATCCGAGGTAAGTTTGTACGCAAATAATTTATCGATTCTTTTTATTTTATTATTTTTTGGTATCATATAAAATGTGGATGCCTATAGAATGATTATATGTTGTAAATTGCAAATTGAAAAAGGACTATGAATAAATTGTAACATGTTGGTAAGTGAGGAATTTCCCGGTTGAGCCTTCAGAATAGAAACGATACGAATGATCTATTGTGAGGTCACGTGTGTAGTACTAAGTGCAGGCAAATAGTGTATTGGATAATTGGTCGCATGTGTAGTACTAAGTGCAGGCTACTATGCGCACAAGATAGCTTTGGCTACAAGTGTGAAAATATGTGCAGGCAACTGAGTATCAGTTATTATTCCGAAGAGTTCAACTGGAAAATCTATTAAGTAAAAATTCATGTGAACGTGATTATATGATGAATAAGTTCAGGTATATGTTTAAGAAAATTTTGAGCAATATGCTCGATATCTGAGTGAACTTCGATAAGAAAAAATGGATTAAGTGAAATTATGTAAGACTGAATTTTAGTAGTAAAACAGTGTTGGACAACAGCAGTTGTGTGAATTTAAAAATTCACCAAAAATTGTGTAAGTTGAATTAAATCTTAATGAGTCTATTTTTATATAAAAAACAGGGGGTGCAAAAGAGTTATATATTATGTGATATTCTAATTTTTGTGAGACAGTGTCAGAATGAATTCGAGATCCCCTGTTTGAAATTGGAAAAATTTTTAAAAATTGTATAAAAATAATTATGGGTTATAATTTATATGAATAGAATCCTTAATGAGTCTAATTTCAGAATAAAGAGACAGGAACATTATCCGAGTCTCGTACTATGAGATAAATAAATTTTAGTGAAGAAAGGTTGAAGCTGTCTAACAGCAAAACAGAGGAGAATTTTAATAATAAACTGTACTTATTGGCTGGACCAAAAATTCTGAAAATTTTATAGTGGAATATGTATGAGTCTAGTTTCTGGGACAATTTACGGATATTAATTTGTAGTTTCATAACTCCAGATATAAATGATTTAGTGACTGTAACTCAAGAAAGTAGCTTAACCAGAACATGTGTAAATGTACAATTGGGTTAGTTTTACTATGGAAAGCATGTTAGTAAATTGCTTATTATTTTCATGTGAGCTTTTTAAGCGTAAAGCTTACCCCCTCTTTTCCATTTCTTTTAGTGTTGTCAGGTTAGCTCAGGGTTGGAGATCGTCGGAGGCAACATCACACTATCAAGCCAACACCTTGAGAGTATAAACACATATGCTAGAATTATCAAGTTAGTGGCATGTATAGGGACCTAGTTTTATAACATGTGTTATAGGCTTCAAAGGCCTATATAAGGGACAATATGCATGTGTTTAAGATGTTTTAATTTTGGACAAAAATTTTGTGGCCCGATTTTGCATGTTGTAAATATTTAAGTCTGGTAACGCCTCGAACCCTGTCCCGACGTTGGATATGGGTGAGGAGTGTTACAGGAGCCCGAGGAAACTATGAGGAGTCAATACCCACATCTGTTTACCGGTAAGATTTTCAGGTATGAAAATCCCTAAAGAGGGGAGAGTTGTAATATCCCGAATTAGGGCCTAATAGGAATAGTACTTTTGGGACCACAAATACGAGATAGAAATAATTATTTTATTATCATTTTAAGGTCTATGCCATGATTTCATGATTGTGTAAAAATTTCGTTTAGAAGTTTTATCGATAAAGGGTCCGATTTGATATTTAGGACTTAATTGCAAAAGTTGTGAAATGTGTGTTCTAGTTCACAATGGTACTAAGTACTTGTGAGTAATGGTTTTTAAAGTGGAGGTCCTTGGATAGTAATTAGACCATTATACTAGTTTGGACAAAAATACCTAAAGGAAGATAAAACACCATAGTTTTTAATTAAGGGATTTTGGTTATTTAGTTTTTAAAATGAATTGAAAACAAAATTAAAAGCCAATTTTTGTCCATCTTCAACCCCTAGGCCGAATTTCACATGAGGAAGACATAGATAGGATTTTTCAAGCTTCCAAGCTCGATTATAAGTCCATTTTAGCCCTGCTTTTAATGTTCTTTACGTTTTTGGAGTCTCGGTAACTTGATTAAGCCTATTCTAGCAATAATTTAACCTAGGGTTTATATTTGGAAAAATACCCATAGGTGAAATGTGTTTATTTTGATGTTTTATGGTATAATATGAAGCTTGAAATTGTGTTAAATAACTTTTGCTAAGCGATTTTACGTGAAAATGAGTAAAACGATATAATTGGTAAAAATACCTAATGTTCATAAGTACAAGTTAGAGTGAGAATTTGATGTTGCCATAGATGGGAAAAATGATTAGCATGTCATAAAACATAATAAAATAGGATGAAGTTTAATTTCTGAGCCTTGGAGCAAAAGTGTAAATATGTAAAAGTTTAAGGGAAAAAATATAATTTTACCAAAGTTTGAGTCAAGGACTGTTTTAATACATGTGAGTATTAAATAAGCTAAATTTGTTATTTTAGATCAAGAGAAACAAGATACGAGTCGTGATCGAGGGAAAAATAAAGTTTACAAGGAATAGGCTCGATTTCTAACATTTTGTACTGAGGTAAGTTGAGGTGTAAATGTAGTAACATAATTGTCATTTTAAGTAATTTAATGTTATTTATATGATATGATGATTATTATCATGAAATATTATGCTTTGTGGATTATTATTTAGTAATATGTAAATTATGTGAGCTACTTGATAAATATGAAATGCTACCAAGTATCGGTTTCGACATTCCGTGGAAGACAACAAAGATGTGTGATTGAAGAAAATCCCGTTTGAGCCTTGGGAATAGATTAGGATACAAGTGACATGTCACTAGGATATTTGAGTTCCGAGCTCGTTGAGTTGAGTCTGAGTTCACTTACGGATGCGAACGCCCGAGCTCATTGAGTTGAGTCCGAGTTCACTTATGGGCGAGTTACATGGTGGCCTGGCTACATAATTTCCACAGGCTATTGAGTTTTTCTAGCTGCGGGTATGGCACTTATGTGCATGCAATCCGTGTATCCAAATTATATTCTGATGTGTTCAACGGGTGAATCTTAAGTGAATAAGGAGAATACTTAAGACGAAGGTGACATGTTAGTAAGTGTGGTGAATGAGAAAATTTGGACAAGTATGCGCTTAAACCCTCAGGTTGAAAACTTGGTGTGATGAAATTGTGGTAGGATAGTAAATGCAAGTGTAACATGAAGGTCTTGGTGATATTTATGCAAATGATGTTTTATGTTGGATTGCATGATTATGTTACTTGCTATTTGCATGTGAACTTACTAACCATTTATGCTTACTCCCTTCTTTCCATTCTTTGTAGTTTTGACAACCCAGCTCGGAAATTGGGAACGGTCAGAGACTCGCTTACACTATTCGTGGACCATTTTGGTATAGTGGCTTGTATATTTTGAGTATGGCATGTATAGCATTATAATCATTTTGTGTATATGGTCTTATGATATGGCAATTGGGTGGTAAGGAAATGTTTGGTAATGATTAGCCATTGGAATGGCTAATCAAGATCATATTTGGTGTTATGTATGCTTAATGTGCTATCTAATCCATGGAAATTCATAAAAAGATGAAATTTGCTATAAAATAGTATCATACAGCAACAATGACATGAGTTTGAAAAATAACTACAAATTGTAGAGACAAAATTAGATGATGAATAAAATATTAAATTGAAGCTTTTTGAGTCTATTTTCATATGGAAGAAACAAAACAGTTTTATGAGAAATTTGAGTTTTGGTGGAACAAGGTCAGAGCGATTTCTGAATCCCCTGTTCTGACTTTAGAAATTCACTAAAAGTTTTACAAAAATAATTAGGAGTCATACTCTATTCGTATAGATTCCTTATTGGGTCTACTTTTATGAGAAACAAATGATATAGTTAGTGGAATTCTATAAAGAGGGAAAAGTGATTCGTAGTGAACAGAGGTCAGAGCAGTCAAACACTGAAATAGGGGAAACTTTATCTAATAAACTGCACTAATTGGCCCCTACCAAAAATTCTGGAAAAATTGGTAAATAGATATATGAGTCTAGTTTTAGGGAAAATTTACGGATTTTAATTTTGAGTTTCTTAACTCGAGATATTATTTCTTTTAGAGACTGTGACGCAGATGGGGAGTTTATTACGAAAGGTGAATTAAATTGTTTGAAATTGTTTAAGTGATAATTTAAGTCTGTTAACGCCTCATGCTTGACTCCGCTGACGGTCTCGGGTAAGGGGGTGTTACATTGGCCACATGGGCCCATAATATGGGTTGTGGGTCCATTATCACCGATTGACTGTTAAGGTTGCACGGGTCGTCCAAGACGACCGTGGACCTACTGTAAGGTCGGTAAGTGTACCCAAACCCTTATTTTTTAAATGGCTGATATACCCCTATGTGATGTATGACTGTTTGAGCATGCCATTTTTACTATATATACATTTATATTATGTTGCATTGCATGGGGTGGGATATATGACATTGGAGGAAGTGTACTGAAAAGCTATAAGCCTATCACTGGCAGCTCTGCAGTAAATACTGTTATATTGCCGCAACCGGTGCTACTTGGTGTGTAGAGATGGGTGGGTCTATTTTATCCCCACATGGTGTGTAGGGTTGGTACGAAGATGGTGTGTAGAGGCTGGACAGGGTAGGAATTTTTGATTGCATACTGTACTGATTCTGTAATGGGCTTAGGCCCCACTAATACTGTTACTGAAATTGGCTTAGACCCACACTGTTTCTGATTTTGAAATGGGCTAAGGCCCTAACTGAAACTGAAAGTGCTTAGGCCCAAATTATGTTTACTCTAATTTTTTTGCTTATATGGGATTACATACTGAGTTTTCATAAACTCACCCTTCTGCTTATCTGCATAGGTAATCCTTAGGCAGATCTGTGTTGCGAGGGACTCAAAGGTGGCCACACAACCGCTCATGCTTCCATATTTGATTTTTAATTTATAAGTAATTTAATTTGGGTATTTTGTAAATGGCGTCTCTCGATTTTATTTTTAATTTAGGAATTTATGTTTATTTGCTTTAGCACTGCTAGAAACAAGAAAAAGACTCGAGTTTTCAAAAGGACAAATGTTTTCCAAAAATACCACAAATACGTAAACGGTTTTAAGAGCTTCCACAAGAAACAATGTTTTAAAATAAATAACGAAGTTTTAATATGATTTATTTTCGACAAGTGACGTACATTTTGAAAATTAACAACCAGACTTGAAATCTTCTTTAAGATCATAGATAAAGGATTAATAGAGAAAGGGGTTTTAAACAAATTCGCACTTTACGAAAAATACTTCAATGTGACATCACCAAATTCGGCCATGACGTCTAGGCTAGGTTTGGGGTGTTACAAGATATCTCAAAATTTGTTTCGAAATGTTTGATTTGTCAGCAAGTTAAAGCTGAACATTAGGTACCATCGAGTCTGCTACAGCCTATTTTGATTCCCAGGTGGAAGTGGGATAGAGTAACAATGGACTTTGTATCGGGTTTACCCTTATCTCCGAGAAAGAAAGATGTGATCTGGGTTATTATTGACAGATTGACAAAATTAGCTCATTTCATTCCAGTACGTATAGATTTCTCACTTGATAAGTTAGCTGAGTTGTATATTTCTGAAATTGTGAGATTACATGGTGTTCCCCTATCTATTGTTTCGGATAGAGATCCGAGATTCACTTTGTGATTTTTTGGAAGAAATTGCAAGAAGATTTAGGTACAAAGCTACATTTCAACACTGCGTTTCTCGCATAAACAGATGTTCAATCCGAACGAGTTATTTAGATACGTGAGGATATGTTATATTGTTGCATTCTTGAGTTTGAAGGTAGCTAGGAGAAATATCTATCGCTGATTGAATTTACTTACAATAATAGCTTCCAATCAAGTATAAAAATGGCACCATACAAAGCTTTATACGGTCTTAAATGTAGAACACTATTGTATAGGAGTGAGCTCAGCGAAAATAAGATTCATGAGGTTGATCTAATCAGAGAGACTGAAGAAAAAGTGAAAGTAATTAGCAATAGTTTGAAATCAGCTTTAGATTGACAGAAATCGTATGCAGACTTGAAATGAAAAGATATTGAGTTTCAGATCGGGGATAAAGTGTTTTTAAAAGTGTTGCTAAGGAAAAAGATATTACAGTTTGGTCGGAAAAGGAAATTGAGTCCGCGATTCATCGGACCATATGAGGTTACTGAGCGAGTTAGACCAGTGGCATATCGGCTATCTTTGCCATCTAAGTTTGAGAAAATACATAATGTGTTTCATGTATCGATGCTTCAATGATACCGATCCGACCCTTCACATGTCATTTCCCCGACTGAGGTTGAAATTCAGTCTGATATATCATATGATGAAGAACCGATTCGAATTTTAGCTCGTGAGATCAACGAGTTAAGAAATAAGAAAATCACATTATTGAAAGTGTTATGGCATCGACACGGGGTTAAAGAAGCTACATGGGAACCCGAGGATGCTATGAGAAAACAATACCCGAACCTATTCATTGGTAAGATTTTCGGGAATGAAAATCCTTAAGGGGGAGAGTTCTAATGGCCCGATTTTAGTTAAATTAGAACAGTGGTTTCGAAACAACAAATCCAATGTCAAAAAATTATTTTAATATTATTTTTGGTATTTATAGCATGTTAATTAATATGTGTGAAAATTTTGTGAGCTAATTTTATCATTTGAATAGTTAATTTAAGAAAAAGGACTAAATCGCGTAAAATGCAAAAGTTACATTCTACTTGTTAAAGGTGTCAAATAGCCTTGGTTTTTAAATATGATGGCCTTAAATGGTAATTAAAACATTTGGATGGTAAGTGGACATTAATGGACATGTAAAAATGAGTTTTAATGTTATATACTTAAGGTTAAAATAATAAAATGGATAATAAATGATTTAATAGATAAAACAAAATCAATTTATGCTTCATTATCATCTTTTTAACCGAAATTAAAAGAAGAACAAGAAGAACTAGGGTTCTTCATTTGGCTAGGCAAAATTCAAGCAATTAGGTATGTGTTTTGTCCAGTTTTGATGATATCTATGTTTTTCTAATCGTTGCAGCTCAATCTAGCTAGCCCATACCTTTAATTTCGAAACTGTTAAAGATTTTAAGAGTTGCCATTGATGAGTTTATGTGTTCTTTGGTGTTTGAATATGAAATATGAATTTTTTATGATAGATTTTCATGTTTTATAAAGTGATTTTTGATAAAAATACATAATAGAGATTAAATTGTGAAATGTGTAAATTGAGTGGTTGAAATGTGAAATAAATGAAATTTATGGGCTTCTAGGGGCACTATGGCAATTCGGTTAAGCCTGGGTGTATTGAAATTGTGTGAATTTTGTGTATTTGTGAAATAGAGACTAAATTGATTAAATGTGAAAGTTTAGGGGCAAATGTGCAAATAGGACTAAATCTATGTTTTGGACTAAGTTGAATCAGTGGTTGATTAAATAAGTTAATTTTGAATATATTTAGATCAAGAAAAGAGGAATATGAAATTAGAGGAATTCGAAATTAGATGGGGGAAAGGCAAGATTATCGAGTAATTGACTCATTTCACAAATTTTCATACTTGAGCTAAGTTTGTATGTAGTAATTTCATTTTAAAAGTATGTTAAATGCTTTGATATTGCATAAACTATGATTATGAGCGTAACACCCCGTACCCGAGACCGTTGCCGGAGTCGGACACGAGGGGTTAACAGACTTAATTCCCTTATTTTTACAGTCCATTTTAAAAATTTCCAGACTAGCTGGCTAACTGCATCACTGTCACCTTAAAAATCATATCTTGAGTTCCAAAACTCGAAAATCAATTTTATGAATTTTCCCTGAAACTAGACTCATATATCCATCTACAAATTTTTTTCTAGAATTTTTGGTTGGGCCAATTAGTACAGTTTATTAGTTAAAGTCTCCCCTATTTCAGGGTTCGACTGCTCTGACCTTCATGCATTATGACTTATATATCTCCCTGTACAGGGCTTCAATACTTATTACGTTTATTTCTAAAGAAACTATACTCGAAAAGGAATCTATACATATATGGAATGACTTCTAACTATCTCTGGTTAATTTATAATGAATTTCCTAAGTCCGAATAGGGAATCCAGAAACCGCTCTGGTCCTGTTTCACGAAAACTTTAAAATCTCAAAAATACTGTTCATATGATCGTTTCATTACTTCCCTATGAAAATAGATTCATCAAGGTTCAATTACATAATTTTTTCACTATTTAATTCCATTTTTACTATTTTTAATGATTTTTCAAATCCACACCACTGCTGCTGTCAGCATCTGTTTTTAAGGTAAACCTTACCTATTTCATGGTTTTCCATGAATCAACTAGAGTTTGTCATACATAGCATCAAAATAACCATAATTAACCATTCCCAATGGCTAATCGTTACCAAACATTTCCATACCTCTTAATGAACAACATACAAGACGATTATAATGCTATGCTCAAAGTGTATATAAGCCATTTTCGCATGGCTATCCAAATTTATACAAAACCAAAGGGTACATGACCAACAACAAAAAGGGTAGTCCTATACATGCCATTTTCAGAGTTCAACCAAAAGTGTACCAAAAGGGCTTTGATAGTGTGGACGACTTCGACTTCGACAATCCCGAGTCCGATAGCTGACGAACCAAAATCTATAAAACAGAGATTCAAAGAACGGAGTAAGCATTTAATGCTTAGTAAGTTTTGAGCAATAAAATTAGGCACAACTGAAGTATAGCATTCATATAACTAAACGGATAATTTCATATACACATATTCTCAAAAATCAGTCCTACTTCACATTTCCAACCCTTATATTCATACATAAGGGATCAACTTAACCAAAGGCCCGAAAGCTCACTAATCGACTGAGCGGATAATATTTAAACGAAATCACTACTCCAATGCATATACGAAACGTACCTTATTGTTGGGATTTTACGAGCGTATTAATTGAAATTATTACAGCAAGATCGATCATTCCCAAACCAAGTACCTTCGGGGTTTAGCTAGATATAGCTACTCGCTCAAATGCCTTCGGGACTTAGCCCGGTTATAGTAACTCGTACAATTGCCTTCGGGACTTAGCCCGGTTATAGTAACTCGCACAATTGCCTTCGGGACTTGGCCCGGTTATAGTAACTCGCACAAATGCCTTCGGGACTTAGCCCGGATATAGTAACTTGCACAAATGCCTTCGGGCTTAGCCCGGTTATCAATCCGAATATCCATGCACATATCAATAAATCATGACACATCAATATTTCATTTTCGTAACTAGAATTCAAACACAAGTCACTTATCAAGCATTATCATTTTCAGCTCAAAAGCTACATACAAAGGGCATGATTTTGATTTGCTTATAACATAATCTAATCGAATCATAATCTAAGCTTCATTACTCGAAAATTTACCTCGGATGTGGTCGAACGATTTCGGCGGCTATTCGATCACTTTTTCCTTTCCCTTATCGAACTTTGATCCTCTAAGCTCTTGAGCTCCCCTTAAGCTCAAGGTGACCGAAACCTCTCTTCTTCCTTTCTTCAATTCGGCCAAGAAGAACCAAAGAATGAAGCTCTTTTTTTTTCTTTCAATTCCCGGCAATGAAGGGGGCAACCACACACATTTTTTTTTTGTTTCTCCTCCTACTAACACTAATATTTTATTGCCCATGTTCTTTATTTTATTATTCCTAACATAAGCATTAACATAACATGTTTATGACATGTTTTGCCCATAACATTTTGTCCACCCTCCTTGTCATGGCCGGCCACTAACTAATTAAGGGGGAAATTGACATGCAAGTCCACCCTTTTGATCTCATGCACTAATAGATCCTTATAGATCGACCTATCACATTTCAAAAGTGTCACACATAAGTCCTATTAGCTAAATTCACATGCAATTGACTAAATCGAAGCTTAAAACTTTCACACATTCATATTCACATATTTTAGACAATAATCATTATATTCAAATAATTTGGTGACTCGGTTTAGCGGTCCCGAAATCGCTTTCTGACTAGGGTCACCTTAGGGCTGTCACAACTCTCCCCCACTTAAGAAATTTTCGTCCCCGAAATTCTTACCGGTAAACAGGTTTGGGTATCGTTCTTTCATAGAGTTCTCGGGTTCCCAAGTAGCTTCTTCCATCCCGTGTTTGAGCCATAACACTTTTACTAAAGGAACCTTTTTGTTTCGCAACTCTTTCACTTCACGAGCTAGGATACGAATTGGTTCTTCTTCATAACTCATATCGGCTTGAATTTCAACCTCGGAGGGACTTATTATGTGCGAAGGATCAGATCTGTAACGTCGAAGCATCGAAACATGAAAAACATTGTGGATCCTTTCGAGTTCAGGGGGTAAAAGCAACCTATATGCAACTGGACCAACTCGTTCGGAGATTTCATACGGCCCAATGAATCTCGGACTTAACTTGCCCTTACGCCCAAATCTGAGTATCTTTTTCCAAGGTGAAACTTTAAGAAACACTTTATCTCCCACCTGATACTCAATGTCCTTTCGTTTCAAATCCGCGTACGACTTCTGACGATCTGATGCTGCCTTCAGACTTTCACGAATTATTTTTACTTTCTGTTCAGCATCTTTAATCAAATCAACTCCGAAAATTTTCTTTCACCGAGCTCGGTCCAAAACAATGGTGTACGGCATTTTCGACTGTACAAAGCCTCGTAAGGCGCCATCTTAATGCTTGACTGAAAACTATTGTTGTAAGCGAACTAAATCAAAGGTAGATACCGTTCCCATGAACCACTAAACTCAAGGATGCAGCATCTCAACATATCCTCGAGTATCTGAATTATCCACTCGGATTGACCATCGGTTTGGGGATGAAAAGCGGTGCTAAAATGCAACTTGGTACCCAAAGCTTCTTGCAATTTCTTCCAAAATCGCGAGGTGAATCTCGGATCTCTATCCGACACAATAGAAATGGGCACCCCATGTAATCTCACAATCTGAGAAACATACAATTCAGCTAGTTTATCCAATGAAAAATCCGTACGTACGGGGATAAAATGAGCCGACTTAGTCAATCTATCAACAACAACCCAAATCGCATCTTTCTTACTTGTCAACAATGGCAACCCAGACATAAAATCCATCGTGACTCGATCCCATTTCCATTTAGGTACCATGATCGGCTGGAGTAAACCCGTAGGCACTTGATGTTCCGCCTTCACTTGCTGACATATTAAACACTTCGAAACAAAATCGAAAATGTCTCGTTGTGACAGCTCTAATGTGACCCTAGTCGGGAAGTGGTTTCGGGACCACAAAACCGAGTTATGAAAATAATAAATTGTTATATTCTATGTTTATTATGTGTGTACATGCATATGTGGAAGTTTCATTCCCTAATTTTGCCAATTGCATGAGGAATTATTAAACAGGGATCAACATGAGACATGGTGAAATATGATAGGCTAATTTTAAAGGGCTTATTAGTGCATGTCAACACAAGGGTGGACTTGCATGTCAAATTGCCCAATTCCCTTATAGTGGCCGGCCAAGATGGATTGATGATGGGCAATATATTTGTTGAATTTGATATTATAATAAGAAATTGGGTTATTGGAGCTATAATAAATAAAAGAAAGAATAAAAAAGAAAGGTAATGAAAACAAAGCTTGTATCCTTGGTTCTTCTTGGCCGATTGTAAAGAGGAAGATAGGAGGGAGGCATTCGGTCATCCTAGGCTAATAGCAAGGTAAGAAATTTATATTAGTTCATGAAATTTTGGTTAAGCTTGAGTAAGATATCAAGCTACTTTGGAAACCCATGTAGAAATTTTGATTTGTGTTATGGACTAGGGCTTTCGGCTATGGTATTTGACAATGGTAAATTTTGTTGTTTCATGATAAATTTAGATGAGCAAAGATAGATGAGTGTTTGAGCTATACAAATAATCATATGTGAGCAATGGGTGCTAAAGGGAAAGGAATCGACTACCTTATTATGTACCAAGGCCGAATGTGTACTTGAATTAGGAAGTTATTGAGTAATGTTTGTACCTTAAGTGATAGAATAGAGTGAATGCTTGGAATGTGATATGTGTGAATTATATGTTAAATTAAGGTTTGCTAAGCTAGCTATTAAGGTGAAATGCAAATGTTAGTATTTGATTTGGTAATAATCTGCTTGGGGACAGCAGCAGTAAGGTGATTTTGGAAAATCGCCATAATTTGTAGGAGTTGAATTAGAAGCTGAGTAAATTATGTCATTAAAGCTTGAAGAGTCTATTTTCTTACAAAAGAAACTATAAAAACAAAAGAGTTACCGATCTTGAGATATTTGAAGTATTGTGGGGCTGAGTCAAAATGACTACTAGATTCCCTGTTCTGTTTTTAGAAAATCATTATAAATTGTACAAAAATGATTATAAGATAAAATTTATATGCTTAAACTCCTTAATGAGTCTAGTTTCAAATGAAATAAAATACAACACATTTTGAATTCTGTAAAATGAGAAATTTGATTCGTAGTGAAGAGTGGTCAGATTAGTCAAACAGTGAAACAGGGGAAACTTTAAGAAAAATCTGGTATTGATTGGCCAAGCTAAAATTCTGAAAATTTTATGGATGGAAGATATACGAGTCTATATTCAGGGAAAATTAACGGCAAGTGATTTGGAGTTTTGTACCTCCAGTTATAAATAATTTAGTGACTGCTGCTCAGGAAAACAGCTCGTAGTGAATATGTGATTATGTTGTAAACATTAATGAAAATTTGCTAATGAATTATTTATTGATTTTTATAAAGCTTACTATAATCTATGTGTGTGAAAGTCGAATCAATATATATATTATTCTGAAAGTAATACTTGAATAGTCGATTAATGACTATTTTAAAATTTGTTGAACTTAAGCTCAAGAGCAAAGGGGAACTAAATCCGATAAAGGGAAGGAAAAAGTAATTGAATAGCCATTGAAGTCGTTCGGCAACATCCGAGGTAAGTCTTCGAGTAATGATCCTACTTGAATTATATTGAAATGATTAGTCATACTATGACGGATAGTCGAATGTGCATAGAGACTATGTTATAAAGCCAATCGAAATCATGCTCTTTGTGTGTGGCTATTGAGCCGAAATTGGAAAGGTTTAATAAATGTTTTGTGTTTGAGCCTTAGGAACGAAAATAAGATATGGGTGTGTTATGATTATTGATATATGTGTGCTTGAGCATTTGAATACATCCGGGCTAAGACCCGAAGGCATTTGTGCAAGTTGATATATCCGGGCTAAGACCCGAAGGCATTTGTGCGAGTTGATATATACGGGCTAAGACCCGAAGGCATTTGTGCAAGTTGATATATCCGAGCTAAGACCCGAAGGCATTTGTGCAAGTTGATATATCCGGGCTAAGACCCGAAGGCATTCGTGTGAGTTGCTATACCGGGTTAAGACCCGAAGGCAATTGAGCTTGTGGTTATATCCGGCTAAATTCCAAAGAAACTTGGGTTTGAATGTGAGCGTTTTGTGCTGTAATAAATTCAATTAATACGCTCGACAAACCCAAACGATAAGGTATGTTTGCATGTGCTTCGAAAAAGTCGATTCGTTTTAAATAATATTCGTTCAATCGACTAACGAACTTTCGGCTTTTAGATAGGTTAATACCTTGTGTGTGTATATGTTGATGAAGTGTGAAGTAAGTATGATTATGAGAATGTGAATTAATAAAGTGATTCATTTAGCTATGTGAATGTAATACTTTAGTCAAAGCCGATTTCATTACTTGAAACTTACTAAGCTTTAAAATGCTTACCCCGTTGCTTTGGCTCTCTGTTTTATAGATATTGTTCGTTAGCTATCGGATTCGGGATCATCGAAGTCAAAGTCATCCACACTATCAAAGCTCTTTTGGTACTCTTTTAGTTGAACTCTGGATATGGCATGTATAGGACTACCCCTTGTTGTTTTAAGTACTTTTTGTGATGTATGTGTGTACAGCCATGCGAAAATGGCTCGTAGAAGTGGAGTATGGCATTAGACCATTTGTGTTTATGTATGTATATATGGTTTCATGATGTGACTATGGATTGGAATGGAAGTGTTGGGCAAATGATCAGCCATTGGAATGGCTAAATATGATCATATGTGGACCTATGTATGACAAAACCCTAGTTGGTCCTTGGTAACCACGAAATAGGTAAAGTTTACATTGAAAACAGCTGCTGACAGCAGCAGTGGTGTGGATTCGAAAAATCACAAAATTTGTAGGAATGGAATTAAATAGTGAATAAATTATGTAATCGAACCTTGATGAATCTATTTTCATATGAAAGTAACGAAACAATCATATGAACAGTATATTAAGAGATATTAAAGTTCTCGTGAAACAGGGCCAGAACGGTTTCTGGATCTCCTGTTTCGACTTTGATAATTCACCATAAATTATCCAGAGATAATTAGAAGTCATGCCTTATATGTATGGATTCCTCTCTGAGTCTAGTTTCTATAGAAACAAACGACATGAGTATTGAAGCTCTGTACAGGGAGATATCCAAGTCAGAATACATGAAGGTCAGAGTAGTCGAACCCAGAATCAGGGGAGAATTTAACTAATAAACTGTACCAATTGGCCCAACCAAAATTCTAGAAATAAATCCACAGATGGATATATGAGTCTAATTTCGGGGAAAATTTACGGAATCAGTTTTTGAGTTTTTGAACTCGAGATATGATTTTTAAGGCGACAGTGACGCGGTTAGCCAGCTTGTCTGGAATTTTTTTTAATGGACTGTGAAAACAAAGTAATTAAGTCTGTTAGCACCTCGCGTTCGACTCCGGCAACGGTCTCGGGTACGGGGTGTTACACTCGTTTCATACCATGCCACCAAAACTGACGTCTCAGGTTGTTGTACATTTTCATACTCCCCGGGTGAATTGACATTCGGCTACAATGAGCTTCGTTCAGAATCATCGTGATAAGTTCTGAATTTCTTGGGACACACAAACGACTTCTGAACCTCAAACAATCGTCATCATCAATTTGAAACTCTGATTCCATGTTCGAAACACATTCAGCCCGTTTTGCAACCAATTCATCATCGACTTTCTGAGCTTCACGAATTTGATGAATCAATAATGGTTTGACCTTTAATTCAGCTACTAACAAATTGTCGGGTAGAACAGACAAGTGTACATTCATTGCTCGTAAAGCAAGCAGTGATTTCCGGCTTAAGGCGTCCGCAACCACATTAGCCTTTCCCGGGTGATAATCAATGACAAGCTCATAATCTTTCAACAACTCAAGCCAACGCCTTTGTCGCAGATTCAAGTCTCTTTGAGTCATCAAATATTTGAGACTTTTGTGATCCGAAAATACATGGCACTTCTCACCAAATAAGTAATGTCGCCATATTTTCAAAGCGAATACGATGGCAGCTAATTCGAGATCATGGGTTGGATAATTTTTCTCATGTGGCTTCAGTTGCCTCGACGCATAAGCTACAACTCGACCTTCTTGCATCAATACACAACCAAACCCAAGTAAGGATGCATCACTGTAAATGACGAACTCCTTGCCTGATTCGGGCTGCACTAGTACTGGAGCTTCATTCAAATGGGTTGTCAATTAATTGAAACTTTTCTGACACATTTCCGTCCATTCAAACTTAACATCTTTCTGAAGTAGCTTCGTTATTGGCGTGGCTATCATTGAGAAACCTTTTACAAACCGTCGGTAGTAACCGGTAAGTCCCAAAAAGCTCCGAACTTCAGTAATATTTCTCGGAGGCTTCCAGTTAAGTATGGCTGAAATTTTGCTCGGATTGACTCGAATGCCCGATGCAGATACCATGTGACCCAGGAAGCTAACCTCTCTTAACCAGAACTCACACTTACTGAACTTAGCATATAGCTGCTTATCTCGTAAAATCTGCAACACTAATCTCAGGTGTTCAGCATGCTCGGTTTCATCTCTTGAGTAAACCAAGATGTCATCAATAAACACAACTACAAACCGATCCAAATACGGTCTAAAGATCCGATTCATCAAATCCATAAATACCGCAGGGGCATTAGTGAGCCCAAACGGCATCACTAAGAACTCGTAGTGACCGTATCTCGTTCTGAAAGCAGTTTTGGGTATATCCGAATCTCAAATTCGCAACTGATAATAACCCGATCTCAAATCTATCTTTGAAAACACTGAGGCTCCCTTTAGTTGATCAAACAAATCATCAATGCGCGGTATCAGATATTTATTCTTTATTGTCACTTTATTCAGCTGACGATAGTCGATGCACAACCTCATGGTTCCCTCCTTCTTTTTCACAAACAATACTGGTGCACCCCAAGGTGAGAAACTTGGTCGAGCGAAACCTCTATCCGTCAACTCTTGCAACTGAGCTTTCAATTCCTTTAATTCCGTTGGTGCCATACGATACGGAGCTATCGAAATCGGTGTAGTCCCAGGTACAAGCTCAATGCCAAACTCTACCTCCCGAACAGGTGGTAAACCCGGTAATTCTTCGGGAAAAACATTCGGGTAATCACAAACCACTGGCATAGATTCAGGCTTCTTTTCTAACTCTTTGTCATCAAGTACATACGCAAGGTATGCTTCGCACCCCTTTCTTACATATTTCTGAGCCAACATTGATGATATTACAGCTGGCAACCTATTCAAGTTAGTAGACTCAACTCGGATTATCTCGTTATTTACACGCCTCAGATCGATGGTTTTTCTTTTGCAATTTACAATTGCATCATGTACAGTCAACCAATCCATACCGAGGATAACATCAAATTCGTCAAACGGTAAAAGCATCAAATCGGCCGGAAAACAGGAACCTCTGATTTCTAAGGGACATTTCTTACACACTTTGTCGACAAGCACGTAACGACCCAAAGGATTTGACACCCGAATTACAAACTCAGTAGACTCAACAGGTAGAGTCTTACTGGATGCTAAGGTTTCACATATATAAGAATGAGTAGAACTAGGGTCAATCAAAGCAATCACATTAGTATCAAAGAGAGTAAAAGTACCGGTAATAACATTTGGCGAAGAAGCATCCTCGCATGCGCGAATAGCATAAGCTCTAGCAGGAGCACGAGCCTCAGATCTGGTTGTAGCATCTCTAGATCCTCTCTGACCACCACTAGCATTGCCCGTATTCCTAGATGGTCTACCCCGAGCAGTAGTAGCACCAGGTTTCCCACTCTGATTTACATTCTGTTCAGACAACCTCGGGCAATCTTTAATAAAGTGGTCAACTGATCCGCACTTGTAACAGGAGCGGTCATGGAATCTACAACTCCCCGAATGCCATTTACCATAATACTGACACTTCGTTCTGTCTCAACGATCATTTCCAACACTGGCGACCGAAGTGACTCGTGCACTCATAGGGGGTCGATCACGATCTCGTCTAGAAAAACCCGAAGTGTCTCTAGATCGGCCTAAATCATCTCTAAATTTCTTCGATGATTGTTGAAAGGGCCTCCCCGAAGACCTCTTATGAAACTCCTTTGCTCCCATATCAGCTTTTCTTTTCTCCATACTGAGCTCCTCGGCTTTGCAAGCTCGCTTGACAAGTACCACAAATTCTCGGATTTCCAAAATGCCAACATACAGCTTTATGTCATCATTCAGTCCATCCTCAAAACGTTTACACATTACGGCTTCTGAAGAAATGCATTCTCGAGCGTACCGGCTAAGCCTTACAAACTTTCGTTCATAGTCGGTAATCGACATGGAACCTTGTTTAAGTTCAAGAAATTCCTTCCATTTTTGGTCAATGAATCTCTGACTGATATACTTCTTTCGAAACTCGGTTTGGAAAAACTCCCAAGTTACTTGCTCTCGGGGCACAACAGAAATCAACGTATTCCACCAATAGTAGGCAGAATCACGTAGCAAGGAGATAGTACACTTTAGGCACTCATCGGGTGGGCAAGATAGCTCATCGAGTACCCGAATAGTGTTGTCCAACCAAAATTTAGCTTGCTCGGCATCATCGCTGTCAGTAGCTTTAAATTCAGTAGCCCCGTGTTTTCGGATTCTGTCAACTGGGGGCTTATTTGACCTTATTTGGTCAGTTATCGGAGGTATTGTAGGTGTGGGGGTGGTATTAGTCGGGAATGGAGGTTGTGGAACAGCCGTATTAGTTCGAATGTATTGGTTAAACCAATCATTCATCATGCTATAAAAAGCTTGCCTAGCCTCATCATTCGGATTGCTAGCAATAGGTTGAGAGTCCGTCGGCGCTGTCCCTTGTGTGGGAGCAGGCGCTACACTCTCAAGATCATCAGCTACCGCTCGGTCGGGATCGGGATCCTTTACTATAAATAAACACATTTGCAAATTTCAGAAATCACCACACTATCAAATAATCACAAAATGGCATGTATAGCTAGACCCAAACGTATTACGGTAGTCCTAGAATCGACTAAACCATAGCTCTGATACCAATAAAATTGAAACACCCCGTACCCGAGACCGTTGCCAGAGTCGGACACGAGGGGTTAACAGACTTAATTCCCTTATTTTTACAGTCCATTTTAAAAATTTCCAGACTAGCTGGCTAACTGCGTCACTGTCACCTTAAAAATCATATCTTGAGTTCCAAAACTCAAAAATCAATTTTATGAATTTTCCCTGAACCTAGACTCATATATCCATCTACAAATTGTTTTCTAGAATTTTTGGTCAGGCCAATTAGTACATTTTATTAGTTCAAATCTCCCCTACTTCAGGGTTCGACTGCTCTGACCTTCATGCATTACGACTTATATATCTCCCTGTACAGGGCTTCAATACTTATGCCGTTTGTTTCTAAAGAAACTAGACTCGAAAAGGAATCTATAAATATATGGCATGACTTCTAACTATCTCTTTTTAATTTATAATGAATTTCCTAAGTCCGAACAGGGAATCCAGAAACCGCTCTAGCCCTATTTCACGAAAACTTTAAAATCTCATAAAATGATCGTTTCATTACTTCCCTATGAAAATAGATTCATCAAGGTTCAATTACATAATTTATTCACTATTTAATTCCATTCTTACTATTTTTAGTGATTTTTCAAATCCACACCACTGCTGCTGTCAGCATCTGTTTTTAAGGTAAACCTTACCTATTTCATGGTTTTCCATGAATCAACTAGAGTTTGTCATACATAGCATCAAAATAACCATAATTAACCATTCCCAATGGCTAATCGTTACCAAACATTTCCATACCTCTCAATGAACAACATACAAGACGATTATAATGCTATGCTCAAAGTGTATATAAGCCATTTTCGCATGGTTATCCAAATTTATACAAAACCAAAGGGTACATGACCAACAACAAAAAGGGTAGTCCTATACATGCCATTTTCAGAGTTCAACCAAAAGTGTACCAAAAGGGCTCTGATAGTGTGGACGACTTCGACTTCGACAATCCCGAGTCCGATAGCTAACGAACCAAAATCTTTAAAACAGAGATTCAAAGAACGGAGTAAGCATTTAATGCTTAGTAAGTTTTGAGCAATAAAATTAGGCACAACTGAAGTACAGTATTCATATAACTAAACGGATAATTTCATATACACATATTCTCAAAAATCAGTCCTACTTCACATTTCCAACCCTTATATTCATACATAAGGGATCAACTTAACCAAAGGCCCGAAAGCTCACTAATCGACTGAGCGGATAATATTTAAACGAAATCACTACTCCAATGCATATACGAAACGTACCTTATCGTTGGGATTTTACGAGCGTATTAATTGAAATTATTACAGCAAGATCGCTCATTCCCAAACCAAGTACCTTCAGGGTTTAGCCGGATATAGCTACTCGCTCAAATGTCTTCGGGACTTAGCCCGGTTATAGTAACTCGCACAATTGCCTTCAGGACTTAGCCCGGTTATAGTAACTAGCACAATTGCCTTCGGGACTTGGCCCGGTTATAGTAACTCGCACAAATGCCTTCGGGACTTAGCCCGGATATAGTAACTCGCACAAATGCCTTCGGGCTTAGCCCGGTTATCAATCCGAATATCCATGCACATATCAATAAATCATGACACATCAATATTTCATTTGGTAAATGGCATTGAATTGAGTATTGAAATTGGTTGAAATGGATATTGTGTGAATTGTGCATTTGGTTGATGTTTTTGGCTGCCTAATTGAATGCTAAAATGGTACCATTTTGGTTGTTTAGGTGAGCATGAGTTGGGGTGGAAAATTAGCCTTGCAAATGGCCTATTTTTGTCCACACGGGCAGAGACACGGGCGTGTGTCTTAGTCGTTTATGACACACGGTCATGTTACACGGTCATGTGTCCCCTACTACTGTTATTAAAATGAAGTCAATATGCTCACACGGTCTCACACACGGGCATGTGATTGGCCATGTGGTACAAGTCAACATACACCCTAATTGGCACACGACCTAGCACACGAGCGTTTGACTTGGTCATGTTGCCTAAGTCAGTATACCCTACAGTTTTGGCACGGCCTGGCACACAGGCGTGTGTGGCCCCTTTGAAAGGCACACAGGCTAGACACACAGGCGTGTGGTTGGCCGTGTGACCCAAGTCAGTATGTATGCCTTGTTTCCACACTGCTTAAGACACGGGCGTGTCTGAAGCCGTGTGTGGCACACGGCCTATTCACACGGGCATGTGACCCTTGTATGGTTGAAATTTTTCTAAGTTTCCAAAATTTTTGTATGATATTGGTTTAGTCCCAAACCACCTCTAGAGCATGTTTAAGGCCTTGTAGGCCTTTATAAGGGACAATGTGATTGTGTTGAATGATTTATGAGAATGAATACTTTATGATTGATAAATGAATGCTATACGTTGTGTATTGATAGGGAATACCTCGTAACCGTACTCCGACGGTAGATACGGGTTTAGGGTGTTGTAGTATTCCATTTCATTATTTTATGAGCTTAATTCGAGTATTAGGATACCCAAGATCGAGACACAATAGTTTAAAGATGAAGCCAGTTATGTTCCAGATAGTTCAGATAGTGGGCCAGTTTAGTGGAATGCCTTTGAAGATCCTCACCTTCACCTCAGATTTTTTATAGATGTAAGTGTTTCCTTCAAGTTAGTTGTAGTACCCAAAGATGCACTAAGATTAAAGTCATTCTTATATTCACTAAGGGATAACGCTCGAGTCTAGTTGAACTCATTACCACCAGATTCCATTACCACATGGCAAGAGAGATAGCAGAACGCTTTCTTATGAAACATTTCCCACCTAGCAAGAATGCTAAGTTGTGGATTGAGATCACTACCTTCCAACAGATGGATGAGGGGTCCTTCTATGAGGCATGGGAAAGATTTAAAGAATTGTTACAAAAATGCCCTCATCATGGAATTTCACAATGAATCCAATTAGAGACATTTTATAATGGTCACAATGCTCACATGAGGATGGTAGTAAAAGCTTCTGCCAATGGTTCTCTCCTATCTAAGTCTTATAATGAGGCTTAAGAAATTATTGAGAGAATTTCCAACAACAATTACAATGGCCAACTAATCAAGCAACTGCAAGACGAGTCGCAGGAGTACATGAAGTGGATGCCTTCACTTCACTCGCAGCTCAAGTATCTTCGATATCTTCAATACTTAAAAATTTTACTACTAACGGGTTTAACAATGTTACAGCTCAGCCACCCAATTAATTTGGGAATATAGCTTGTTTCTATTATGGGGAAGGGCACTTGTTCGAAGATTGCCCACCAAACCCAGAATCTAACTATTACATAGGTAACCAAAACTAGAATCGAGGTAGCCAAGGACCACCCAAATTTTAATAACTCATCTTGGCAAAATAACCCAAAATTTTCTTGGAGCAACCAAGGGGCTAAACCCAATAACAGCTACACACAACCGAGATCAACCCATCCACCTAGATTTACCCAAAAAGTTTATAAATCAACTTAAGCTGAACATTCCAATGGTTTGGAAAACTTGTTGAAGGCATACATAGTGAAAAATGATGCCTTAATCCAAATCCAAACAACCACATTGAAAAATCGGGAGAACCAAATGGGCCAACTTGCAACTAAACTTAGAAACAAACCGCAAGGCACTTTGCCTAATGATATGGAGAATTCAAGAAATCTTGGGGATGATCATTGTAAAGCATTGACTATAAGGAGCAAAAAGAAGATAGAGACCAACACTGTCAAAGATGAAGAGGAGCTAGTTGACACTGGAGATAAAGTGGAAATTTAACCAAGTGTCCAAAATCCAGGTTCACTAGAACCAGAAAATGCAAAATCTGATAAGGTAACTTCTGACCCAATTAATTCTGATAAATGAACATCTTTGTTAGATGCAGAAAAACTACCATAGCAGACAAACTGCCTAGTTCAAGTAAAGAATCCTCCACCACCTTACCCTCAAAGACTTCAGAAGCAGAAACAAAATGTCCAGTTCAAGAAGTTCCTAGACGTACTTAAGCAACTTCACATCAACATCCCATTGGTAGAAGCTCTTGAATAGATGCCACACTACGTCAAATTCATGAAGGATATTCTGTCCAAAAAATAGAGACTTGGAGAATTTGAGACAGTAGCTCTGACAAAGGAGTGCAGTGCATTTTTACAGGATCAACTACCCTTAAAATTGAAGGATCCAGGATGTTTTACCATACCTTGTAATATCGGGGCAACTTATTGTGGTAAGGCATTGTGTGACTTAAAGGAAAGCATCAACTTGATGCCCATGTCTGTGTTTCAAAAATTGGGCATAAAGAAAGTTAGACCAACTTTGGTTACACTTCAATTAGCTAATCGATCCTTACCACATCTGGAAGGAAAAATTGAGGATGTATTAATATGTGTAGACAAATTTATTTTTCCTACGACTTTGAAGGAAATAAGGAGGTGTCAATCATCTTAAGAAGGTCTTTCTTAGCAACCAAAAAAAATCTTATTGGTGTACAGAAAGGCGAGCTTACCATACGTGTTCAGGACAACCAAGTAACATTTAACGTATTTAAATCTATGTGATTTCTTGATACAATTAATGAATATTTTGCATTGTCTGAGTTAAAGAAATTAGCTGCAGAATGGGAACTAAATTCTACTGAGGACCTATTAGAACAAGCATTAATGTCAGACCCTCCAAGTGATGAGGAGGGGGAGGAATATTTAAACTTGCTTGAAGCTAACCAAAAGGGATTTATGCCTCAATCCCACTTTGAATCTTTGGAATTAAAAAGCTAAGATTATGTCCAATCAAAAGCATCAACTGAGGAGCCACCTAAATTAGGACTTAAGGTACTTTCTTCACACTTAAAATATGATTATTTAGGTGATGCTTCTACTTTGCTGTAATTATTTCAGCAGAGCTAGCTAAATAGTAGGAAGAGAAACTCATTCTAGTGTTGAAACAATTTATAAAGGCTGTCAGATGAACCATAGCTGATATCCATGGTATTAGTTCATCTGTGTGCATGCACAAAATCATCCTAGAGGATGACAAAAAAGGAATGATTGATGGATAATGGAGACTGAACCCCATTATAAATGATGTGGTGAAAAAAGGAATTATTTAGAGGTTAGATGCGAAAATAATTTACCCCATCTCAGATAGTTCACGGGTAAGTCTGGGCCAATGCGTGCAAAGAAAGGAGGCATTACGGTCATGGAGAACAAAAACAATGAGTTAATACCGGCCAAAATGGTTATGGGATGGAGAACTTGTATAGATTACCGGAAATTGAACAAGACGACTTGGAAAGACCATCTTCCTTTTTGGTTCTTGGATCAAATGTTGTATAGACTTTCAAGGTGAGACTATTACTGCTTTCTAGATGGATACTCAGGGTACAACCAAATCACTGTAGCACTAGAGGATCAACACAAAAAAACATTCACATGCTTGTATGGTATGTTTGCCTTTAGACGTATATGTCTTTTGGTTTATGTAATGCTCCTGCTATGTTTCAAAGATGTAATATGGTGATTTTTACTGACAAGATGGAAAATTTTTTGGAAGTTTTTATGGATGATGTTTTAATTTTTAGAGACAATTACAATGACTACCTAACCAATCTAGCAAAGGTACTAAGACAGTGCGAAGAAACAAACCTTGTACTCAATTGAGAAAAGAGTCACTTCCTGGTACAAGAAGGTATTGTTTTGGGGCACTAAATAACGAGACAAGGAATCGAGGTAGATAAAGAAAAGGTAGATTTCATTAAGAAACTCCCACCTCTAACATCTATAAAGGGTGTTAGGAGTAGTTTGGGACATGTCGGATTCTATAGAAGATTCATCAAAGACTTCTCCAAAATTGCTAAACCCTTATGAAAATTATTGAAGAAGGATACAACATTTAAATTTTGTTAAGAATGCTTGAAAGCCTTTAAATAATTGAAGAATCGATTGGCCTTGGCACCAATTATCATCACACCTGATTCGGAATTGCCATTTGAATTAATGTGTGACGCAAGTAACTTCAGGGAAGATGTAATAGCCCGTTTTTAGCTAAATGAGAATAGTGGATTTGGAACCACAATTCTGAGGTCATAAAATTATTTTCATATTATTTTTGGTGTTACAGCATGTGAATTTATATGTGTGAAAATTTCATGAGCTAATTTTATCGTTTAATAGCTCAATTTGAGAAAAAGGACTAAATTGCATAAAATGAAAAAGTTGCATTCTACTAGTTAAAAGTGCTTAATTGCAATGGCTTATTAAAGTAAAGGTCATTATATTGTAATTAAACCATTTTAATTGTGACTGGACAAAGATGGACGTTAATATGATGATTTTAATCTTGTTTCATTAAGGTTAAATCAGTAATTTTGAAATTTAACTTAACATAAATAAAATAAAAACAATTTTAAGTTTAATTGTCATCTTCCTCAACCGAAATAAGAAAAAAATAAGGGTTTTTGGAAGCTTGAAGTGTAACACCCAAAACTCAGCCCAGATGATATGGCCGGATCCGACATGCCACATCGAAGCGTTCAAAACATTTTAGTATTGTTGATCTAGAAGAACTTACTTAGTGTTTTAAAAGATAAATTCATTGTAGGTTAAAGTGAATGGAAGCTGTGCACCAGGTAGTAAACCGGGAAAGAGGAGGTGAGTCCATCGGACTGCTTAAGTACTAAGCTCCCTTCAGATCCAATCCTAGACATGCACACCGCCATTGCCACACCTTAACGTCATGTATATTTCCAGGAAACCAATTTGATTAAGTCCTTTTTAGGAAAGTGATTAATCTTGGAAAATATTTTCATTGTGGAAGCTTTGCTTGTTGTCGTGTTATTTTGAAATCAATTACTGTTTTTGAAAACACGCCCTAAAGCTACCGAATTCCAACAGTTAAATATAAGTAATACCTACCCTAATAAAACATATTAAAACCATCAAAAAAAATAATTAAGTGGCCTTATTACAATTAAAAAAAACCCAAAACATTAAACGTAAATAAAAGGATGTCCAGTTCACCAGAAGAAAATCAACTTGCAGAACGTGTGGCCACTCGGAATCCCTCACAGCTCCAAGCCCACTATGGTTGGAGATTACCTGCGTGGATGAAAAAAGGTGAGTTTGGGGAAACTCAGTGTGCAAATTAACCCAACCATAGCCTATACCGGTTCAAACCACAGAAACAGAATAAGTTGGCCTTAGCCTAGAACAAAATTCAGAATAAAGCCCATAGGCCCATAACAGAACAGAACAGATATTACATGTTTATGCAAAACCTAACCCATATCCAACCATATGCACCCCATACCAACCTTTCACCATGTGGGGAGACTACTCGACCCACCCAACCACTACAAGCCACAGAAATATGCAGCATGACTGCCAGAACAGATAATGTGACAGAGTCACCAGATACAAATAATCGTGGTAGAGCCACCAGAACAGATATATGTGGCAGAGCCACCAGATCAGATATATGTGGCAGAGCCACCAGATTAGATAATTGTGGCATAGCCACCAGGACGCTTCCTCCATAATATAACCCATATCCCCATGCAACAGATATACAATCATGGCATACATCAAACGGAATCAGATCATCATTTTTTCAGTCAAAAGTACCCCTAGGGGTATAATGGTAATTTTGCACCTAGGGGTATAACAGTAATTTTCCATACATAGGGGTATTCAAGTAATTTAACTATTCTTAAGGTCTTCATGCATAACATATCCATTTACGTATGACCAGAAACACTTACCACGTTTTCTTACCGAATTGGGCCCGTTGGCGCGTTATCCCGATTTTGGCCCATTAAGCCCAAAAAACATCAAAATGCACGGAATCGTGCACTTTGCAATCTTACCACTTTAATTTACCATATACATCAAACTATTAATCTCACGACCATTCGCACACTCGCAAGTTCTCAAAATACCGGCTTTTCGGCATTTCGGCTTTTCGGCTTTTGCCGATCTAGTCTATAAGAGGGTGTCAGTTACACACCTATTTGTGACGATATTCTGACGAGATCCACACATGAACTTCCTACAATTGGATTACTAACACGTTAATCTAACTATCAAAAACGAACTACGTATTAACCCCTTACCATATTCGGCCGAAAACACCTTAGGCACTAGCGATCCTACCTTTGCCAAAATTAGCGATTATGTCTAGATCAGCAGCCTCTAGATCCCACTATTATCAAAATAAAATAGTTATAACAACCCTTAGAGCTACAAGCCCAAATCGACAACCTCCCTAACCTTTAGGGGTTTCGGCTTTTTCTAAAACCTGAAATAAAGATTAAGTTCAAAAACTTACCGCCGGTTCCTTCAGTCAATGATTCCAATTAACTCCTACTTGATTTTGATGCAGATCTAACCCCTCAAATGATAACAAAAGTCGAGCCTTTAGTGATTTTAAAATTTGGCTATGTTCCTATGGCTATGCGTTTTCGGCTTTTTGTAACAGTAAAGAAAAGATGAGGGTTTTGTAGTGGCTTTCTCGACAGAAACTTGGGGTTCAGAGGATTAATGAATCAGTTAAGAAGATGAGGGAAAATAAGAGGGTTTTGACTAGAAGAAAACGGCACAAAAGAAATCAGGCTTTCAGGATTTTGACCTTTTGAGGTAATCGACTATAGGTTTAAAAACAACTGATAAAAAAGGAATATGAGCAGAATGGTAGAGAGATTTGGTAGACAAGAAGAAGAAAAGAAGTTGATGAAGAGATAAAAAAAAGAAAAAGGAAGAATGGTCAGGAAACGGCACAACTTACCCCTAATGCCGAACTTATATTTGGCATTTGACCTAGCCGAAACTTGCCCCCTAAAGAAAAACCCTTGGCCGGTCAACTCTTGCTCCTCAATAGTCCACCATTCGGCCAACACTGCTCTCCCTAATCAGCTCCTAAATCCTCTCCCTTATCCCTTCCTTACTCAATCCCCTGAGCAACTCAAACTCCTCCTAACAGTCTTTTACTTGAGTTCCAAAACTTCCCCTTTCTAATCATAACTATAATTCCCTTAATATGCTCCCATTGTGACTTGAACCTTGGTTCTCCCTAGCATCCACACGCCACTTTTATAGCCTTCCCAGTGGCGTCACATGCCACTTCCTGCTTTTTTGTGTTTTATTTTGCCCAATTAATACTTAAAAGCCCAGTTAACCAGAACCCCTTTTTTCTTATGGAACTAAAATTAACTAAAATTACCGAGTTTTAACCTAAGCTTAGGCCTTGTAGAGGCCAACTAACATAATTAAACCTACACCAAACAGACAGAACACAGAAATTTTAAATTTTGCCGACATATACAGAATTCCCAAAAATTGGGGCGTTACATGAAGGTTCGCCATTGTTGTCCAAGCATGTAAGTCCATTTTGACTCGGTTTTTGATGATTTCTCTATTTTTGTAATTGTTGCTTCGAGTACTAGCTAACCCGTGCCTTAATTTTTGAGTTTTTTGGTGATTTTTTAAAATGTCATTGATGATATCTTGAGCTTTTGAATGTTTTATAATGGAAAATGAGTATTTGTTGATAGATTATCATGTTTTGTAAAGTGATTTTTGGTGAAATTGCATAAAAGGGGTTAATTTGTGAAAAGTGTAAATTAATTGGGTCAAATTGTGAAATAAATGAAAGTTTTAGGCTACTAGGGGTCCCTAGGAAATTTGGCTAGGCTTGGGTGTAATTAAATTTTGTGTAATTTGTGTTTCTGTGAAATAGGGACTAAATTGAATAAATGCGGAACTTTAGCGGCTAAAGTGCAAAAATACCCAAATACTTGTTTATGGATTTAATTGAATAAATTGATGATTAAATGAGTTAATTTTGAATTTATATAGATTGAGAAAGAAAAGAATCGGATTTAGATAGACGAAAATCGAAGGTTATCGAGTAATCGATTCGATTCGTCAATTCTGAGTACGAGGTAAGTTCATACATGATAAACATTGTTACAATTATGTTTTTAATGTTTTAATAATGCATTAGTTGTATATATACGACTACGATTACGTACAATGACAAATCGACTATGTTTGGCACTTAGTGTGCATTTCGAGATAGCTTCGGCTATATATATAGCACTCAGTGTGCGAGTTGGAATAGCTTCGGCTATATGTGGCACTAAGTGTGCGATACCGAGATAGCTTTGGTTTAATGTGATGGCACTAAGTGTGTGATTTTTTATAGTTTTGGCTAATCATTTATGCACTAAATGTGCAAGTTCTTAGGGCATTGAAAGATTTTGAATGATTTAATGTATTGAAAAAAGAGCTGAGAATGAAATAAATAAATATGGGAAAGTATAGGTACGTACGATACCTATGTGGTAGTTGATACTATGTGTATGAAGTTTGATGAATTTGTATATACATGAGAAATGTTCATGGATTAGAATTGAATGATGTTATGAGAACTACTAAGTGTCTATTACTTGATGATTTGTGTATTATGAACTATTGAGTATTTTGGTACGAACTTACTAAGCTATGAAACTTACTGTGTGTGTTATTTATCTTTGTTTTATAGATTATCGAAGCTAGCTCGAACTCGAGGATCATCGGGAAGCATCATCACACTATCAATCATCTCGTTGGTGTTTTTGGAAGATTTTTATATATGGTATTTGGCATGTATAGGCTAGTGTCATTTTGGTATATTTTGAGTTGTGATTATAGCCATGAGATTTGGCTTGTAAATGTTCGAATTATGTGTTTGTTATGTGATACATGTAATGTATATATTGTCTTATATGATGGTTATAAGTTTGTTTATGTAACTAGTGGTTATGTGGTAAGCTAATGCTAGAGTAAAGATATGTTGTAGCTGGACTTTGAGGTGATAAAATGGTATATTTTGAAGCATGAAATAGGTGATAGGTTGATGGGTAAATGCATTTAGAAGTTATGCAAGTTTGTTGATTTTGGCATATTGAAACGATTTGTTTTGTTTGTGGAATTGAGTAATTGAAATGGTTGTGAATAGATGGCATGATATGTGTGTGAATTGGTATGTTTTGGCTGCCTATATATGTGTTGAAATGATACTATTTGGATGGTAGGTGAGCATGAGAAAAGGGTGGAAAATTGGCTTTTCAAATGGCCCATTTTTGTCTACATGAGCAGAGACACAGACATGTGTCTCAGCCGTGTGTGACACACGATCATGTTATACAACCGTGTGGTACCCTACGAATTAAAGTCCGTATACCCCATAGTTTTAAAATGGGCTAGACACACAGACGTGCCTACTAGTCGTGTGTGGCACACAGGCTGGCACATAGGCGTGTGGTCGGCCGTGTGACCGAAGTCAGTAACCCCCTTAGTTTTCACACGGCCTGGCACATGGGCGTGTCCTCGGCCGTGTGGGTGTAAGTTAGTATGTATGCCCTATTTTCACACGGACTGTGACACAGGCGTGTCTGGTAGCCGTGTGAGGCACATGGCCTATCCACACGGGCATTTGACCCTGAAATCAAAGAAAATTTTCCAAGTTTACTAAAGTTTGTAAATGTTATCGATTTAGTTCCGAACCTCGTTTAAGCATGTTTTAAGGTCTCAGAGGACCTTTTAAGGGACAATGTGATTGATATGAATGGATTGTGAGTATAAATGTATAAATGTTTGTGAATGTAGTGTGTTATTTGGTAATGCCTCATAACCCTATTCTGACGACGGATACGATTTAGGGGTGTTATATTTTATGGGTATCAGAGCAACGATTTAGTCGATTCTGGGACTAACGTAGCATGTGAGAGTCTAGCTATACATGCCATATATATAAATTGTGATAGTGAGATGATTCTTGACAGTTAAAATGTGTTTTTATATAGCAAATGGATCCCGAACAAGCTGTAGCTGACGATGCTGAAAGTAATGCGCCCGCTCTCGCTCAAGGGATAACGCTGGCTGATTCTAGTCCTATGTCGAGCAGCCAAGGGGGAGAGGCTAAGCAAGCCTTCTTCCAAATGATGAGTGAGTGGTTCATGAAATTCGTACGAACGAATCCGGCTACTAACAACCTCCACCCCCACCTATTCCTCAACAAGTCCCAGTTGTGCCACAAGTGATAGATCTGATTCGATTGAGTAAGCCACCAATGGATAAGATACGTAAACACGGGGCCGAAGAGTTTCAGGCTATAGTCGATGATGATGCTGAGAGGGCTGAGTACTGGCTCAAGAATACAATCAGAGTGTTTGATGAATTATCCTGTACTCCTGATGAATGTATCAAATGTGTGGTATCTCTGTTAATAGACTATGTATAATTGGTGGAAAACATTGACATCTGTGGTTCCTAGAGAACGAGTCACCTGGGAGTTCTTTCAATCCGAATTCAGAAAGAAATACATAAGTCAGAGATTTCTCAATCAGAAACATAAAGAGTTTCTAGAGTTGAAACAAAGTCAGATGACGGTGATAGAGTCTGAAAGAGAATTTGTACGTTTAAGTAAGTATGCCCGGGAATATGTTTCTACCCAGGAAATCATGTGTAAATAATTTGTTGATGGGTTGAATGAAGATATAAAGTTGTTAGTCGGGTTACTTGAATTGAAGGAATTTGTAGTACTAGTTGAGAGGGGTTGTAAAGCCGAAGATGTCAGCAAAGAAAAGAAAAAGGATGATTCAGAGGCAAGAGATTTGAGGAAGAGATTATTGAATAAATCTTATCATTTGTCATCGAATAAATCTAGAGACTATTTTAACCGATCGACAGCTCTAATGGGATATCAGAATAGAGATCGTGGGAAGCCATACACCAACCCTAAAGCTCAAGCCACATCAGTATCGAGTGTTGGTAACATAAAAGATGTTAAACCCGAGTGTCAACAGTGTGGAAGACGGCATTTTGGAGATTTTTAGGTGAAAAATAATAATAGAACTTGTTACAGTTGTAGTTCACGACATCACTGTATTAAAGATTGCCCAGAGTTAGCTGAAAAAGATAATACTCAAAAAACGAGGCCAAGTAACACTGTAGTTAGAGGGAGACCATCCCGTAATGTTGGAAATGTGAGTGTTGGTAGAGGCGCAACACAAGACACTACTGCGAGATCTGATGCTAAAGCACCTACACGAGCCTACGCTATTCGTACTCGCGAAGAAGCATCATCTCTGGATGTCATTGCTGGTACTTTTACTCTCTATGATACTAAAGTTATTGCATTGATAGATCCAAGATCAACTCATTCGTATATATGTGTGAATTTAGTGTCCAATGAGGCTTTGCCTGTAGAGTCTACTGAATTTGTAATTAGAGTATCGAACCCCTTAGGCAAGTGCGTGTTGGCTGATAAAGTGTGCAAGAATTATCCATCGATGATTCAGGATAATTGCTTTCTGGCTGATTTTATGTTGTTGCCATTTGACGAATTTGATATACTCCTGGGTATGGATTGGCTAACTGATAAACCGTAATTTATACATATTTTTACCCCATGTTTAACACATTTTATGGATGATTTCCCATTAGAATTGGTGAATTCGATGCTCCAAATGCTTTAATTTCATGTTTTATACTTAAGAAAGCATAAGAGAGCGAAAGGAATGAGAAACGAGCCAAAAATAGAGAAAAATGGGCCAAAGTACAAATTTAACACGGCCTGGACGTCCTCACACGGGCAGACCACATGGTTGCCTCAATTTGGCAGATTCGAAGCACGATTCACACGGGCGTGTCCCTACCGAGTCCAAGTTGAGTTCTATTCAGAAAAGGCCAATTTTGAGGGCTACTAGGCATTCTAAAGCCTATAAATACACCCTAGAGGAGAAAGGTAGGGGGACACACAGAGCGGAAGGAAGGAATTACTTGAAGGAAGCTGATTGATCCATATCAGAAGCCAGAGTCACCATCAAGACTGAAGATCTCCCCTCAATTTCCCTTCAGGAGTTTTGTGTTTTCTTTATGTTTTGTATTCGTTATTCTTCTGATATGTTTTCCTTTTTAGTTATGAACTAAATCCCCTAAATACCTAAGGGGAATGAAACCTAAGACGAATATTGTTATTATTTTCTGAATTGTATGATAAATATTTAACTTGTTCTTAATTATGTGTTCTTAATTCTTGTTTTGATACCCCAGGATACTAATTCAAGATAAGCTCTTATTCAGAGCAGGAATAGACCCTGCCTAAGAGTACATTTTTCATAATTAAACGGAGTTGTTTGCACACCTAGACATAGGGTGACAAGATTTTTTCGGATTAGGGTGAAACCTAATAAGGGGATCCATAGATCGAGTTAATGCAACCCTAGGGTGTTAACTAGAGAAAATTCTCAATTATTCAATCTAGTGATTAGACGTTATTAGTCTTGAATAGGGATAATAACATAACTTAGGGATATCTATGGAACAAGTTAAATGAATAAATCATCTGATTCGGAGCTAGAATAACAAGTATAGTCTAGGTGGATTTTTCCTTAGGTATTGTCTTAATTCAATAATTTTCCAAAAGTAATCCCCCCAATTCCATTCTCTATGAATTCTTAGGTTAGTTAATTAGTTAGTTAGAACAAAACCCCCTTATTCTTAGGCTAGATAATAAAAAGACAGTCATTGCTAGTACTTTTAGTTCCTTTGGGTTCGACAATCCGGTCTTGCTAAAACTATACGACTGTTCGATAGGTACACTTGCCTGCATAGCAATAATAGTTAGTTTCAAGAACGATTAATTATAAATATTTAAAACTTACCTCTCACAAAAATCGCGATCAAGTTTTTGGCGCCGTTGCCGGGGAACTAAGATATTAGGAACGCTCAATTTTTATTACTTTAGCGATTTATTTTTCTTGCAATTTAATTTTTATTTATTATTATTATTATTTATTAATTTACTTTTTCTTTCTCTTGGCAGGTTTTTATAGTTTATGACTAGAAGAAACCCGTTAGGACCACTATTTTTTGACGAAAAAATCGATCGCACAATTCGCAGAAACCAAAGAGAAATAAGGCGAACCTTAAGATACACAGAGAACGAGCAAGAGGAGGATACTCAACCCCCAACCGAAAAGATAGCTGAAAACCAAGACAATCAGCTACCTCCTATAATTGCGGTTAATCAAAATCCTACTCCATGCACTATGTATGATTATGCTAATCCTTCTTTAACAGGAACTGAATCGAGCATAGTTAGACATGTTGTAGCTGCAAATACTTTTTGAACTAAATCCTAACATTATTCAAATGATACAACAATTTGTTCAGTTTGATGGTTTGTAGGATGAGGATCCCAACGCTCACTTAGAAAACTTTTTGGAACTATGCAATACATTTAAAATTAATGGTGTTTCTGATGATGCCATTCGTCTTCGGTTATTCCCTTTTTCATTGAGGAACAAAGCTAAACAATGGTTGAACTCATTACCACGAGGGTCAATCACTACTTGGGAACAAATGATTGAAAATTTTCTATTACAATATTTCCCGTTGGCTAAAATGGCCAAATTACGTGATGATATCTCTTTGTTTGTGCAGATGGATTTAGAAACTCTTTATGATGCATGGGAGAGATACAAGGACTTACTGAGAAGGTAACCTCACCATGGGTTACCACTTTGGCTTCAGGTTCAAACGTTCCATAATGGCCTGAATCTTTTGACTCAGCAAATGATTGATGCAACTGCTGGCGGAACCATCAATAATAAAACACCTGAAGATGCTTATGAGTTTATAGAGGAGATGTCACTGAATAACTATCAGTGGCAAGTCATGAGGATAAAACCAACGAAAAAAGTCGGTGTTTATAACATCGATTCGGTCACCATGCTCTCTAATCAGGTAGAACTCTGAAATAAGAAAATTGATGGTTGTCTTAGTTCTTCATAGGTTCACCCAGTAATGCAGTGCGAAGCAAGTAGAGGTGGATCAAGCAATTCGTAATACCAAACTTATGGCCACAACATGGATAACGAGCAGTTAAATTACATGGGTAATAATTCTCGATCTCAAAACAATCCATATAGTAACACTTACAATGCAGGTTGGATGAACCACCCAAATTTCTCATGGGGATGCCAAAGAAATCAGACACCACCTCCAGGCTACCAACAACCACCCTACCAACAGGAAAAGAAGCCGAAACTTGAAGAGATGCTCTCAAAGTTTATATCGGTGTCAGAAACTCGTTTCCAGAACACCGAGATAGCACTTAAAAATCAACAAGCGTCAATCCAATGGCTCAGAACTTAGGGCCAGCTTTCCAAACTAATCTCCGAACGACCACAAGGTACCCTGCCAAGTAATACTAAACCCAACTGTAATATCCTGATTTTGGGCCTAGTCGGAATAGTGGTTTCGTGACCACAAAATCCGAGATAGAAATAATTATTTTATGATTATTTTAAGGTTTATGATATGATTGCATGATTGTGTGAAAATTTCGTGAATAAATTTTATGCATAAAGTGCTTAAATTGAAATTAGGGACTAAATCGAATAATTTGCAAAACTTGCATTCTAGAAGTTTCTAGTATGAAATTGTTTTGAAATATTAATTAGGAGGTCTTAAATAGAAATTTTACCAATTTCTAAGTCTATGGACAAAAATTGGACATGGATGGAATTTTTGGAAAGTTTAGTAGTAAGGGCATTTTGGTCATTTAGGGGCAAAATGAAATAAAATACAAAATTAAAAGCCAATTTTGCTCATCTTCAACCCCATGGCTGAATATAGCAAGGAGAAACCATGGATAGGGTTTTTCAAGCTTCCAAGCTCGATTGTAAGTCCGTTCTAGCCTCGTTTTTAATGATTTTTACGTTATTGGAGTCCCGGTAGCTCGATTTAGCTTATGCTAGCAATAATTTAACCTAGGGTTTATATTTGGAAAAATACCCATAGGTGAAATTTGTGTATTTTAGTGTTTTATGATAAAATATGAGGTTTTAAATTATGTTAGACAACTTGTGCTACTTGGTTTTAAGCGAAAACTAGCGAAAGGGCTTAATCGGTAAAAATACCAAATAGTATAAGTACATGCTAGAGTGAGAATTTAATGTTGCCATACAAGGGAAAAATGATCAACATGTCATAAAACATAAGAAAATAGGCTGAAGTTTAATTTACGAGCTTTGGGGAAAAAGTGTAAATATGCAAAAGTTTAGGGGCAAAATTGTAATTTTTCCAAAATATGATTTTGTGTCAATTTGAATAATGTGAGTCCTAATTAGACTATATTTTAAATGATAGAGCAAGGAAAACTGAAATTCGGGCTAAAATAGGGAAAATACCAAGTTGTGGGCGAAATGGTAAAAGTAGCCATTTTCGCATACGAGGTAAGTTCATGTGTAAATGTAGTAACATAATTGTTGTTTTAAGGAATTTAATGTTGTTTATATGATATAATGCTTATTATTATCATGAAACGTTATGTTTTGTGGTTATTGCTGAATAATATGTAATTATGTGAATTACTTGATGAGTATGAACTATCACCGAGTATCGGTTCCGATATTCCGTGGAAGACGAAAAAGATGTGAGATCGAGGAAAAAAGCCCGTTTGAACCTTAGGAATAGATTAGGATACAAGTGACATGTCACTAGGATGGTTGAGCATCCGAACTCGTTGAGTTGAGTCCGAGTTCACTTATGGATGCGAATGTCCAAACTCGTTGAGTTGAGTCCGAGTTCACTTATGGATGCGAATGCCCGAGCTCGTTGAGTTGAGTCCGAGTTCGCTTATGGGCGGGTTACATGGTAGCTTAGCTACATATGTGGCACTTATGTGCAAACTTTCCATGTATCCGAATTATATTCCGATGTGTTCAACGGGTAAAGTTATACTAAAATGGAGGAATACTCAAGATGAAAGGGACGTATTGGTAAGTGTTGTGAAATGGGTACTTTGAATAGGTATGTACTTAACCCTCGGGTTGAAAAATCGATATAACAACAATATGGTAAGATGATAATGAAAATGTGATATGAATGTCTTGGTGATGATTATGTAAATGATGTTTTATGTTTGCTTATATGGTTATGTTTCTTGCTATTTGCATGTGAACTTATTAAGCATTTATGCTTACTCCCTCCTTTTCATTCATTGTAGTTTTGACAAGCTAGCTCGGAAATCGGGAACGGTCGGAGGCTCGCTCACACTATCCGTATACCATCTTGGCATAATGGCTTGTATATTTTGAGTATGGCATGTATAGCATTATAATCATTTTGTATATATGGTCTTATGATATGGTTATTGAGTGGTATGGAAATGCTTGGTAATGATTAGCCATTGGAATGGCTAATCATGATCATATTAGGTGTCATGTATGTCAAATTGCTAGATAATCCATGGAAACCATGAAATAGGTAAAATTTACCATAAAATAGATTTAGACAGCAGTAGTGATGTGAATTTGAAAAATCACTAAAAATAGTAGAAATGGAATTAAATAATGAATAAGTTATGGAATCGAATCTTGATGAGTCTATTTTCATATGGAAGAAGCAAAACAGGTACATGGGCTATATTTTATGAGATGTTTAAGTTTTTGTGAAACAGGGCCAGAGTGATTTCTGGATCCCCTGTTCTGACTTTGGAAATTCACAATAAATTTTACAAATATAATTAGAATTCATTCTTTATATGTAAAGATCCCTTATTGAGTCTAGTTTTATTAGAGACAAATGGCATAGTCATTGAAGCTCTGTATAGGGAGATATCTAATTCATAATACACAGAGGTCAGAGTAGTCGAACCCTGAAACATGGGAGACTTTAACTAATAACTGTACTAATTGGCCCGACCAAAAATTCTAAAAAAAAATTAGTAGATAGATATATGAGTCTAGTTTCAGGAAAAATTTATGGAATTGGATTTCGAGTTTCGAAACTTGAGATATGATTTTTAAAGCGACTGTCATGCAGTTAGCCAGGTTGTCTGGAAATTTTAAAATGAATTGTATGAGCTGTTTAAGTAATGAATTAAGTCTATTAACACCTCGTGTTCGACTCCAGCGACGGTCTCGGGTACGGGGCATTACACCAACCCAAGGGAACAACTCAACGTGATTAATGTTCAAGATAAAGAAGGATTTGTTGAGCCTGAGCTAGAACCGAGGCAAGAAACTATGGTAAGCAGAGGCTAAGGTGAGGTAGGTCATAATAAAAACAAATCAGTGAATGTTGAATATAAACCTCGTGTGCCATACCCCAACGCGACAAGGAAAGACCGCTCAGATGAATAATTTGGTAAATTCCTTAAAGTCTTAAAAAAATTACACATTAACTTACAGTTTATTGAAGCTCTATCACAGATGCCAAACGTAATGAAATTTTTAAAGTAGCTTTTAGCAAATAAGTGAAAGTTGGACGAGGTGTCGCATGTGGAGCTAAATGCAGTTTGCTCAGCTATTCTACAAAATAAGCTACCGAACAAATTAAAAGATCTAGGGAGTTTTACAATTCCTTGCTTAATTGGTAGTTTAGATGTTAATAATGCATTAGCTGATTTAGGGGCTAGTATTAACGTCATGCCCTACAAAATGTTCAAATAATTAGGTCATGGGAAACCCAAACAGACTAGGATAAGCATTCAATTAGCAGATAAAACTATAAGATTTCCTAGGGGTATTATTGAAGATGTGCTAGTTAAAATCGATAAATTTATATTTCCCATGGACTTCATTGTTCTAGACATAGAAGAGGATAGCAACACTCCTTTAATTCTACGAATGCCCTTTTTAGCAACTGCTAAAATGATCATTGATGTTCGCACAAGTGAACTCACACTCTGTGTGGGAGACGAAACAATCACCCTTCAAGCTCGCAATTTTGGCAACAGATCAGAAAATGAAGGTGATCGTTTAACCCATTCTACTAAAACTGACAATATGGTACAACCTACTTTGCAGGAAATGAGTCTGAAGGAAGTACATGAGCCATTCTCAAGCAATGGTAGAGGACCTATTCATGAAGAACGAAGGCTACAAATCAAGGAGCTAGATGAATGGCAGACGCATAAACCAAGAACACATGATAAACCAGAACTACGCCAGAAGAAGCTCAACACCTTCCCACATCAACTTAAAGTTGGAGATAAAGTCTTATTAGATGTCGCAGATCCTCACATTGTCACTACCACACCGAATGAAGAAATTCCTCTTATGGTACTTGGTATTTTCCCATTCGGTATAGTCGAGGTAAGTCATTCCAAGTTTGGTACTTTTAACGTAAACAACACTCGTTTGAAACCTTATTTTGATGAGAATGATAGCAGGAATGAGGAGTATAAACTCCTCGAACCACCATGACCATTCAATAGAGAGGTAAGTCAAGCTTAGAGTATAAATAAGCGCTTCTCGGGAGGCAACCCAAGCACTAACTGTATTAACTTCTTTACAATTTAGTCTTCAACACCTAACTTACTAACGGAGCTCTTGAATACAGGTTTTCCACAGAGACACGGCCAAGCACATGAGCGTGCTTAGGGCCGTGTGAAAATAGGGCAACAATTTTTCCAAACACGAGCTACGATAAAATGCCACGGCCGTGCGACATGGCCGTGGTCGAGCTTACCAAAACAACACGGGCATTCGAAACGTCCGTGTGGAAGAACCATGAGTGAACCTGTTAAAATGTCTAACACTTGTGGTCGAACCTGTTAGATTGACACGAGCGTGGGTTTACCTACACGAGCATGGGAGAAGCGAACAACGCCGGACACGACCGTGCGACACGACCGTGTGCACCCACACGCCCAAGGAACACGGGCGTGTACTAAATGTCAGACGTGCCCAAACTCAAAATTCGCGAATCACATGGGCTAAAATTGGGGAACACGGGCGTGTTACTTGGCCATGTGCCCCAAAATCTATAAATAGGCTGCACTACTCATTGTCTTCTTCACTCAAAAACCCTAACCCTAGCTGCTGTAAGTCCACACGCCCTCCCCGCCACGCTTGTGCGCCACTTCCAACTTCATCCCTGATGCTTACATCTCCATTTTTAGCGTTTGTTCATTCTTTTCCCTTTAACTCCACTCATTTTAATGCTATAATCTTTATGTTTCTCACACAGTGCTATCATTCAAGTTTCATTTCTTTTAGATTAGTTATCATTCATTCCACATGACATATTTTTATGAAACTCTCATGCCTTATTCACTTATTCTAAATCAATATTCATAGTTTTCAATTGCTTCATGTTATTTACCATTACAACTCATGCCATGTGCTAAATTTATGCTTTTTATATTTCCATTAAATTCCTGGCCATTTTTACTCATATCACCATGCTAGTGCCACAAAAGTATGCAATTGAACTTATTGTTTTAGTTAGTTTTAGTAGTTGTGGCTGAAATTATGATTTTTATTTAAAATTTGTCTTTGTTTTACTTTGACCACTCATCAAGATGACTTGATGATTCTATTTGCAGGTACCATGTCATCTTCACGTGGTGAAAAAGTCACTGTCCCTGCTTCAAAGAAAAGGAAGGGAGCGTCATCTTCCTCGGGTCCTACCGCGGAAGTTCGTCACCCTTTCTTGAGGTTCCCCATCGGGCCCCAAGAAAAACTATTCCAAATACTACGGGCCCTACCTTTAATTATGGGCCGCTGCATCGACTAGGCTACGGTAGAACAAGTTCAGTTGGCTGAACCAATTCGGGCCCTCCTAACCACCAATCCTTGGAAGCTTTTCTTTGGGATCATCGAGCCGACGTATCTCGAGCTTACGATGAAATTATGCTCTACATTTCATCTTCAGACCGTGATGACGAACTACTATGATCCCAACACGGTCAAATTTCGCCTAGGCAGATTTTTTCGACAGCTCAGCATCCCAGAATTCGATACGGTGCTGGGTTTATATACAAAGGAATTCAAGGAGGAGAATGACTTACATGCTCTCAACCACCACATCCATCGTTCTCCTTCATGATGCTGGGATGCACTAGTACAGGTGGGGCCACTTATAATCCTAGCTGCTCCAAGGCATCGGCTCTCCCTCCATCTCTGAGTTACCTACACACCATTTTGGCTCACATGATTACAGGAAGGTGGAGAGCACCAGCATCGTTAACACTCACGCCGCCTACTTTTTATGGTGTATGTTGCACGAGCACGCCATCGACCTTGCCTATTTCATCGCCCTCACAATTCAGCACCAGACGAAGCGGTATAGGAAGGGGGTCATCTCCATTGGCCCCTATGTTACTCGGTTGGCTCGACACTTCAGGCTCATCAGCACCACAGCCCAAGAATCATCCTTAATGCTCATTGGCTAGATGTCTCCACAAGGCATCTCGAGCATGCTTAGCATGAGGATGATCAAAAAGTGCCAAGGAACCTACCCTCCTCAATATCATCTCTCCCAATCTACCGAGAAAGAGGCCTACAAGGACATTCCTGATGATGTCCCTCCATAGCACTAGGACCCACTATCTCAGCCACCACCACCCTCTCGTCCAGTTCATGCGGCGGCTTCATATGCTGACATCTCTGAGCGCCTCATTCGATTCAAGCAGCAGTGTTTTCAACGATTTGACAACATTGATGCTACTCTACAACAGATTTGTCAACACCTCCAAATCTCTTTGCCAGTCCCAGCTCGTGAACCATCTAGCGATGAAGATGTTTAAAAACATTTATTTATTATTTTATGTTTTTAATTTTTATTAAAACTACTTTTTATTTTTTATTAGACTTTAGAATTTTATTTTTTAATCATCAATTTTGGTTATTTCTTTATGAGTAATTATTCTTCCTAATATCCCCTAAAAAGTTCCTTATTTTATCACAGTTATATAGAGCTCATAAGCACATCATCGCATAGGAACTAAAAACTCCACCGGGGAAGGTTCTCCACGACTACCATGTTCTGATCGACCACGACCATAGCTACCACTTGATATAATATTCTTTTCGCACAGGACTTCTGGACTAATGAACCTCTACCACCGCTGGAGTATCCTGCTCCACTCTAGCACTGATTAGTCTCCAAAACTCCAGTTCAAGGAATTCATCATACAGGAAGTTTCACTTCTCCCCCTATCTTACGATTACAAATTTATTTTTTTCCTATCTATCTTTGTACATTGAGGGCAATGTACATCTTAAGTGTGGGGGGTATTTATTTTATTATCAGAAAAATCCCTGAATGACTGCCTTGTTCTCTTGAAAAGCTCTCATATCATATTTAGGATAAATTTTGATTGATTTACTATTTTGATTGATATATCTTGAATTAAAACATAGGCATTTATGCATTGATTGTTTAAACTTTAAGACATTGGAGAATCAAGCATGATAAGTTGATTTTTAAGAATTTAAAATCTTAGGTTGTTTCCCTAAAGTTTATGTATTACTTTGAGTTGGAATTCACAAGTTCTAAACATTAAAAAAGCCATAATTTTTGTGAGATTTTTGAGCCTTTTGAGCATCTATTAATTCTTTCATGGTCACTTTTATTATTGCTTTGAGTAAGTCAGTATTGAACTGTTATTCTAGAACTTGGTTGATTATGCATGTCAAGACCACACCATTTGATTTGATATGTCAAAATGATTAAGGCACTTAGGATTAACCCCCTCATGCCATGAAAAGCCTACCTCTATGATTAACCCTTAGTAAACCCCATTGAGCTAACAAGCCATTTCTTGTATTACCCTTAATATTAACCCTTAACCCATTATTGTTGAAATCCCTTAAATTAATTTGATCCCGAATTTTTTGTCGAGATTGGAATTGAAATAGTTGCTTAGCTAAGTTTTATTCTACTTCGTATTTAACTTGTTCTTAAAACAAAATGTGTATACATCTTAATAGTAGTAATCTTCTGAGCTAAAGAAGTTAAAATTCCATATTCTGAGAAAAGCTCTGTTGTACGCAATTGATGACTAGCCATTTTCTAGTTAGGCAAATTTTTCAAGTCAATCTTGATTCTAACCTTTTCTTTCAGCTTGTGACCACACCCCCTAACCAAGCCTCATTACAACCCTCTAAACACCTTTTGATTGATGTATCATCTTAATTTATAGTGGTGGAGATTTGATTTTCATGCAAGCGTATGGTAATAATTTATCATTATTGACTATTGATTTCTTCAATTATTGTCCTTAAACAACTCGAGTGATTTGAGTGAATCTTTCATGAGGATGTGAAACTCTGTGATATTCTGAATCAAAGGTAATTACTTAGATAAGGGGAGACACACGTGTTTGCATGATTAAACACTCAACTTGGAATGTTTGAAACTCTTATGTTCTTTTAGTTGAATTCTCAATGTATGATTACCTATGGATTATTTTGAGATATTATCAATAGAAATTATAAATTGAGATGAATTTATTTTGATTATAAGTTGAGAATTTTGCTTGAGGACAAGCAAATGCTTAAGTGTGGGGGTATTTGATAAACCGTAATTTATACATATTTTTACCCCATGTTTCATGCATTTTATGGATGATTTCCCATTAGAGTTGGTGAATTCGATGCTCCTAATGCTTTAATTTCATATTTTATACTTAGGAAAGCGTAGGAGAGTGAAAGGAACGAGAAATGGGCCAAAAACAGAGAAAAATGGGCCAAAGTACGAATTCAACAAGGCCTGGACCTCCTCACACGGGCAGACCACACGATCGAGTCAATTTGGTAGATTCGAAGCACGATTCACTCGGGCGTGTCACACGGGTGTGTCTCTGTCGAGCCCAAGTTGAGTCCAATTCGAAAAAGGCCAATTTTGAGGGCTTCTAGGCATTCTAAAGCCTATAAATACACCCTAGAGGAGAAAAGTAGGGGGACACACAGAGAGGAAGGAAGGAATTACTTGAAGGAAGCTGATTGATCCATCTTAGAAGCCGGAGTCACCATCATGACTAAAGATCTCCCCTCAATTTCCCTTCACGAGTTTTGAGTTTTCTTTATGTTTTGTATTTGTTATTCTTCTGAGATGTTTTTCTTTTTAGTTATGAACTAAATCCCCTAAATACCTATGGGGAATGAAACCTAAGACGAATCTTGTTATTATTTTCTGAATTGTATAATAAATATATAACTTATTCTTAATTATCTATTCTTCATTCTTGTTTTGATATCCCAAGATACTGATTCAAGATAAGCTCTTATTCAGAGGAGGAATATACCCTGTCTAAGAGTACATTTGTCATAATTAAGCGGAGTTGTTTGCGTGCCTAGACATAGGGTGACAAGATTTTTCTAGATTAGGGTGAAACCTAATAAGGGGATCCATAGATCGAGTTAATGCAACCCTAGGGTGTTAATTAGAGAAAAGTCTCAATTATTCAATCTAGGGATTAGACGTTATTATTCTTGAATGGGGACAATAACATAACTTAGGGATCTCTACAGAACAAGTTAAATGAATAAATCGTCCGATTCGGAGCTAGAATAACAAGTACAGTCTAGGTGGATTTTTCCTTAGGTATTGTCTTAATTCAATCATTTTCCAAAAGTAATCCCCCTATTTCCATTCTATGTGAATTCTTAGATTATTTAATTAGTTAGTTAAAACAAAACCCCCTTTATTCTTAGGCTAGATAATAAAAAGACAGTCATTACTAGTACTTTTAGTTCCTTTGGGTTCAACAATCCGGTCTTGCTAAAACTATACTACTGTTTGATATGTACACTTGCCTGCATCGCGATAATAGTTAGCAAGAATGATTAATTATAAATATTTAAAACTTACCTTTCACGAAAGTTGCAATCACTAACATTGCATGATACTGTTGTGAATTACAAACGAAAGACGATAGAATTGAGATGTCAGAATAATGAGATTATTTGAATTGAGTCAGATGATTTGAATGGTTTATCAGTGGTGATTTCATCGATGTTAGCTCAGAAATATGTGAGAAAGGGTTGTGAAGCTTATTTTTTCTTATGTGCTAGATAAGAAAGTGACTGAAAAGAAGATCGAATCAATGCTAGTTGTGTGTGAATATCCAGATGTGTTTCCTGAAGAGTTACAGGGATTACCACCAATCCAAGAGGTTGAGTTTGGCATTGATTTAGTGCAGGAACTAGGACAATATTGATAGCTCCGTACAGAATGGCTCTAACAAAGTTAAAAGAATTAAAAGTCAGTTGCAAGAACTAACAAATATAGGTTTTCCAAGACTGATTTTCTGGCCCTGGGGTGCTCCTGAATTGTTTGTCACAAAGAAAGATGGCACAAAGTGACGATTAAGAATATATACCCCCCGCCTAGAATAGATGATTTGTTTGATCAATTGAAAGGGGATACAATGTTTTCAAAGATGGATTTGAGATCAGGTTATTATCAGTTGCGAGTTAGAGATTCTGATGTGCTAAAGACAGCTTTCTAAACAAGGTACGAACACTATGAATTCTTAGTTATGTCTTTTGGACTAACAAATGCTCTTGCAGTCTTTATGAGCTTAATGAATCGAATTTTTAGACGATATCTAGATCGATTTGTTGTTGTGTTCATAGATGATATTTTGATATATTCACAAGATGAAACTAAGCATGCTGAGCATTTGAGAATTATATTACAGACTCTATGTGATAAGCAGTTATATGCAAAGTTCAGTAAATATGAATTATGGTTGCATGAGATTGGTTTTCTAGGACAAATTGTGTCAGCATCGAGTATTCGAGTCAATCCGAGCAAGATTTCTACAATAATGGATTGGAAGCCTCCAAGAAATGTATCTGAAGTCCACAGTTTTCTGGGACTAGTCAGATATTATAGACGATTTGTGAAAGGATTTTCTATGATTGTGACTCCGTTAATGAGATTGCTTCAGAAAGATGTAAAGTTCGAATGGTCTGAGAAATATCAGAAAAGCTTTGATCAGCTAAAAGTTCTTTTGACTGAAGCTCCAGTGTTACTTCAGCTAGAATCAGAAAAAGAATTTGTGATCTATAGTGATGCATCATTAAATGGTATGGGCTACATTTTGATGCAAGAAGGAAAAGTCATAGCTTATGCCTCGAGACATTTGAAGCCGTATGAAAAGAATTACCTGACACATGATTTAGAATTAGCAGCTATTGTGTTCTCATTGTAGATTTGGCATCATTATCTGTTCGGTGAGAAATTCCATATTTATTCAGATCACAAGAGTTTAAAATATCTGATGACTCAGAAAGATTTGAATTTGCGACAGCGGAGATGGCTAGAACTGTTAAAAGATTATGAGCTAATAATTGACTATCATCCGGGAAAAGCAAATGTTGTTGCCAATACATTAAGCCAAAAATCTTTGTTTGCTTTACGTGCAATGAATACTCAGTTGGTTCTTTCTAATGACGGCTCGATTGTAGCTGAATTGAAAGTGAGGCCGTTGTTTTTACAGCAGATTTGTGAAGCACAGAAAGTTGATAATGAAATGTTAGCTAAAAGAGCTTAATGCGATTCTAACCATGATTCAGAGTTTCAAGTTGATTTTGATGATTGTTTCAAATATGTGTTCCAAGGAATTCAGAATTAATTCAGATGATTTTGAACGAAGTACATAATAGTCGTTTATTTGTTCATCTGGGAAGCACGAAAAGGTATAATGACTTGAAACAGCTCTATTGGTTGCATGGCATGAAACGAGATATCTCAGAGTTCATTTCTAAATGTTTGATTTGTCAGCAAGTTAAAGCTAAGCATCAGGTACCGTCTAGTTTATTACGACTGATTATGATTTCTGAGTGGAAATGGGATAGAGTAACAATGGATTTTGTTTCAGGTTTACCCCTATCTCTTAGTAAGAAAGATACAATCTAGGCTGTTGTTGACAAATTGTCGAAATTAACTCATTTCATTCCTGTACTATGGATTTCTCGCTTGATAAGTTAGTTGAGTTATATATCTCTGAGGTTGTAAGATTACTCGGGATACCTATTTCCATTGTATTAGATCGAGATCCGAGATTCACTTCACGAATTTGGAAGAAACTTCAAGATGCATTGGGTAAGTTACATTTTAGTACGGCGTTTCATCCACAGATGGATGGTCAATCTGAGTGAGTTATTTAGAAACTTAAAGATATGTTGAGATGTTGCATTCTTGAGTTCGAAGGTACATGGGAAAAAATTTGCCGTTTATTAAATTTACGTATAACAATAGCTTTCAATCAAGTATTAAAATGGCACCGTACGAAGCTTTATACAGTCGTAAGTGTCGAACACCTTTGTATTGGACTGAACTCAGCGAGAATAAGATTCAAGGGGTTGATCTGATTAGAGAAACAGAAGAAAAAGTGAAAGTAATTCGTGATAGTTTGAAAGCAGCATTAGATCGACAGAAATCTTACGCAGACTTGAAACAGAAAGATATTGAGTTTCGTGTTTTTAAAAGTATCTCCATGGAACAAAATACTTCGATTTGGTCGTAAAGGCAAATTGAGTCCTCGATTTATTGGACCGTACGTGATTATCGAGTGAGTTAGACCAGTTGCTTATTAGCTAGCATTGCCATCTGAGTTAGAAATGATTCATAATGTATTTCACATATCAATGTTAAGAAGATACAGATCTGATCCTTCGCATGTTATTTCCCCGACAGAAGTTGAGATTCAGTCAGATTTATCGTACAATGAAAAATCGATCTGAATTCTAGCTCGTGAGGTCAAAGAGCTAAAAAATAAAAGAATTACACTAGTAAAAGTATTATGGCATCGGCATGGGGTTGAAAAAGCTATATGGGAACTTGAGGATGCTATGAGAAAGCAATATCCAAACCTATTCGCCCGAAAGATTTTTGGGGACGAAAATCCCTAAAGGGGTGGAGTTGTAATAGCCCATTTTTAGCTAAATCAGAACAATTGTTTCAAAACCATGAATCTGTTGCCGTAAAATTATTTTAATATTCCTTTTTGTGTTTACAGCCTGTGAATTTATATATGTGAAAATTTCGTGAGCTAATTTTATCGTTTAATAGCTCAATTTGAGAAAAAGGACTAAATCACGTAAAATGTAAAAGTTATAATCTACTAGTTAAAAGTGGTTAATTGCTATGGCTTATTAAATGAAAGGTCCTTATGTTGTAATTAAACCATTTTAATTGTGAGTGGAGAAAGATGGACATTAATATGATGATTTTAATGTTGTTTCATTAAGGTTAAATTAGTAATTTGGAAATTTAACTTAACATAAATAAAATAAAAATAATTTTAAGTTTAATTGTCATCTGCCTCAACTAAAAGAAGAAAGAAAATAAGGGTTTCTGGAAGCTTGAAGGTTCGGCCATCGTTGTCCAAGCATGTAAGTCCGTTTTAACTCAGTTTTTGATGATTTCTATGTTTTTGTGATCGTTGCTTCGAGTACTAGCTAGCCTGTGCCTTAATTTTTGAGTTTGTTGGTGATTTTTAAAAATTCTATTGATGATATCTTAAGCTTTTGAATGTTTGATGATGGAAAATGAGTATTTATTGATAGATTATCATGTTTTGTAAAGTGATTTTTGGTGAAATTGCATAAAAAGGGTTAATTTGTGAAAAGTGTAAATTGAGGAGATAAATTTTGAAATAAATGGAAGTTTTGGGCTACTAAGGGTCCCTAGGAAATTCGGCTAGGTTTGGGTGTAATTAAATTTTGTGTAATTTGTGTTTTTGTGAAATAGGGACTAAATTGAATAAATGTGGAACTTTAGGGGCTAAAGTGAAAAAATGCCCAAATATGTGTTTGTCGATTAAATTGAATGAATTGGTGATTAAATGAGTCAATTTTTAATTTATATAGATCGAAAAAGAATGGAATCAGATTTAGATCGAGCAAAATCGAAGGTTATCGAGTAATCGATTCGATTCATCAATTCTGAGTACAAGGTAAGTTCGTTCATTATAAACATTGTTACAGTTATGTTTCTAATGCTTTAATAATGCATAAATTGTATATAAACAACTACGATTGTGTACGACGACAAATCGACTATGTTTGACACTTAATGTGTGTTTCAAGGTAGCTTCGACTATATATATATATAGCACTCAGTGTGCGAGTTGGAATGGCTTCGGCTATATGTGGAGCTAAGTATTCGATATCAAGATAGCTTTGATTTAATGTGATGGCACTAAGTGTGCGATATCTTTATAGCTTTGGGTAATCATTTATGCACTAAATGTGCGAGTTCTTAGAGCAATGAAAGATTTCTGAATGATTTAATGTATTGAACAAAGAGGTGAAATGAAATAAATAAATACGGGAAAGTATAGGTTTGTATGATACCTATGTGGTAGTTGATACTATGTGTATAAAGCTTGATCAATTTGTATATACATAATAAATGGTCATGGATTAGAATTGAATGATGTTATGAGAACTACTAAGTGTCTATTACTTGATGATTTGTATATTATGAACTATTGAGTATTTTGGTACGAACTTACTAAGCTGTGAAGCTTACTATGTGTTATTTGTCTTTGTTTTATAGATTATCGAAGCTAGCTCGAACTCGAGGATCGTCGAGAAGCATCATTACACTATCAATCATCTCATTGGTATTTTTGGAAGATTTTTATATATGGTATATGGCATGTATAGGCTAGTGTCATTTTGGTACATTTTGAGTTGTGATTATAGCCATGAGATTTGGAATATAGCTTTTTAAACTGGTTCGAATTATGTCTTTATTATGTGTTACATGTAATGTATACAATGTCTTACGTGATGGTTATAAGTTTTTTTATATAACTAGTGGTTATTTGGTAAGCTAATGCTAGAATAAAGATATGTTGTAGCTTGACTTTGAGGTGATAAAATGGTGTATTTTGAAGCATGAAATAGGTGATAAGTTGATGGGTAAATGCATTTAGAAGTTATGCAAGTTTGATGATTTTGACATATTGAAACGGTTTGTTTTGGTTGTGGAATTAAGTAATTGAAATGGTTGTGAATAAATGGGATGATATGTGTGTGAATTGGTATGTTTTGGCTACCTATATATGTGTTGAAATGCTACCATTTTTGGGGTTAGGTGAGCATGAGAAAATGGTGGCAAATTGGCTTTTCAAATGGCCTATTTTTGTCCACACGGGCAGAGACACGGGCGTGTGTCTCAGCCATGTGTGACACACAGTCATGTTATATGGTCGTGTGTCCCCTGGGGTACCCTTCAAATTAAATACTCTACAGTTTTAACACGGCCTAGACACACGGACGTGTCTACTAGTCATGTGTGGCACACAGACTGGCACATGGGCATATGGTTGGCCGTGTGACCCAAGTCAGTAACCCACTTACTTTTCACACGGCCTGGCACATGGGCGTGTCCTTAGCCATGTGGTGCAAGTCAGTATCTATGCCTTGTTTTCATATCGTCTATGACAAGGGTGTGTCTGGTAGCCGTGAGAGGCATACGGCCTGCTCACACAGGCATGTGACCCTGAAATCAACGAAATTTTTCTAAGTTTCCCAAAGTTTGTAAATGTTATCAGTTTAGTTCTGAACCTCATTTAAGCATGTTTTAAAGTCTCATAGGACCTTTTAAGGGACAATCTGATTGATATGAATGGATTGTGAGTATAAATGTGTAAATGTTTGTGAATGAAGTGTGTTATTTGGTAATGCCTTGTAACCCTATTCTGGCGACAGATAGAGGTTAGAGGTGTTACAGTAGAAGTTGTAATAGGCCAGTGAAGGAATAAAGTTTTTCATCCCATCTACTATGCAAGTCAAAATCTAACAGAAGCTCAACTGAATTATATGGTAATGGAAAAAGAGTTACTTGCTATTGTATTTGCTTTTTACAAGTTTTAGTCTTATCTTGTAGGTACCAAAGTGACTATCTATACGGATCATTTAGCAATTAAATACTTACTTCCCGAGAAATATGCTAAGTTGAGATTGATCCGATGGGAACTTCTACTTGAAGACTTCGATCCAGAAATTCAAGATCGAAAAGGGGTAGAAAATCAAGTAGCAGGTCACTTTCCTGGATTGGAACCACAAAAAAGGAACTTCTCTTCTTATACCCATTCAGGAGACATTTTTGAACAAGCATGTACTTAAGGTAAATCACGTCCATAACACCCATTCGTTTGTTGATTTTGCTTACTATTTAGCTTGTGGTTTGATGCCACCTAATAAGACATATTAGCAAAGGAAAAAGTTTCTCCATGATGTGAAGTACTATTTTTGGAGAGAACCATACTTGTTCAAAGAATGCGAAGATCAAATGATCAGGAGATGTGTGGCAGAAAATGAGGACATGAAATTTTATATCATTTTCATATAGATCCAAGTGGAGGACACTTAGGAGGATCACATATAGTGGCCAAAGCATTACAAGCAGGATTCTTTTGGCCAACTCTGTTCAAAGATATGTATGCCTACATGAAAAGTTATGATCGATGCAAGAGGGTTGGAAACATAACCAAAGAAATGAGATGCCCCGAACAAACATTATTGAGGTAGAATTATTTGATGTTTGGAGTATTAACTTTCTTGGTCATTTCCCTCCTTTTGGTCACAAGTATATACTAGTAGTAGTACACTACGTATCTAAGTGGGTTGAGGCCGAGGCATATCCAACGAACGATGCCAAGGTAGTGATGAACTTTGTGAAAAAAAACATGTGTTCACAAGGTTTGGAACTCCTAGAGCTATCATCAATGATGAGGGGTCCCATTTTGTGAACAAATGGTTTAAATGGTTGCACGATAAACATGGAGTAAAGCACAAGATTGCCACAGGTTACCATCCCCAAACAAATGGGCACGTTGAAATGGTGAATAAAAAGATAAAAGGTATACTCGAGAAGGTATTTTTTCCAAACCGAGAGACTAGTCCAAAAGACTGGATGATGCATTATGGGCCTACAGGACAACATACAAAACATCCTTAGGGATGTCCCCCTATCAGTTGGTTTTTGGGAAAGCCTGTCATTTTCCCTTGGAATTAGAACATAGAGCTTGTTGGGCTCTCAAGTAGCTCAATTTGGATCTCAAGCTTGCTAAAGGGAAACGGATGCTTCAACTTGATGAGTTAGAAGAATTCCAAATGTTCTCATATGAAAATTTCAAATTGTTCAAGGAGAGATAGAAGAATTCCAAATGTTCTCATATGAAAATGCCAAATTGCTCAAGGAGAGATTGAAAAGATGGCATGACAAGCACATCCAATTCCAAGAATTTGAAGCAGGTTAGCAAGTTTTGTTGTTCAATTCCAGATTAAAGTTCTTTTCAAGTAATTTAATGTGACAGCCCTAAAGTGACCCTAGTTGGAAAGCGGTTTCGGGACCACTAAACCGAGTCACCAAATTATTTGAATATGATATTTATTGTCTAAAATATGTGAATATGAATGTGTGAAAGTTTTAAGCTTCGATTTAGTAAATTGCATGTGAATTTAGTCAATAGGACTTATGTGTGACACTTTTAAAATGTGATAGGTTAATCTATAAGGATCAATTAGTGCATGAAATCAAAAGGGTGGACTTGTATGTCAATTCCCCCCCTAATTAGTAGTGGCCGGCCATTAGCATGAGGGTGGACAAAATGTTATGGCTAAAACATGTCATAAACATGTTGGGTTAATGCTTTATGTTAGGAATAATAAAATAAAGAACATGGGCAATAAAATATTAGTGTTAGTAGTAGGAGAAACAAAAAAAAAGAAAAAAATGTGTGTGGTTGTTCCCCCATTGTGCCGTACCTAGAAGAAAAAAAAAAAAGAAGGCTTCATCCTCCTTGTTCTTCTTGACCGAAAAATCAAAGGAAGAAGAAAGGAGTCTTCTTGCTTCATGTTCGGTTGGTTGGTGTTTTAGGAGGAGCTCAAGAGCAAAAGGGAACTAAATCCGATAAAGGGAAGGAAAAAGTGATCGAATAGCCGCCGAAATCGTTCGACCATATCCGAGGTAAGTTTTAAGTGATTAAACGTTGAGTAAATTCAATCATAATTGGACATAATGAGTTGATTTAATAAGATATGATGTGGCCATGATATGTCTTAAACTCAAATGGTAAGTTCATAAGTGTTTGGACTTGGAAATTTAAGAGCAAATTGTAATAATTTGCTTTGGACAGCAGCAGTAACGTGATTTTAGAAAATCACTATAAATTGTTGGTGTGGAATTATAGGCTGAATAAAATATTTAATCAAAGCTTAGTTAGCCTAGTTTCTTATAAAAGAGACCGTGTAAGAAAGAAATTTCCTATAAAGAGATATTTAAAGTTGTGTGGGACAGTGTCAGAATGACTCCAAAATCCCCTGTTCTGTTTTTAGAAAATCATTATAATTTGTAAAAAAATGGTTATAAGATAAAATTTATATGCTTAGACTCCTTCATAAGTCTAGTTTCAAATGAAATCAAATAGAACACATTTTGAATTCTGTACAATGAAAAATTTGATTCGTAGTGAAGAGTGGTCAGATTAGTCAAATAGTGAAACAGGGGAAACTTTAAGAAAAATCTGGTATTGATTGGCCAAACCTAAAATTCTGGAAATTTTATGGATGGAAGATATACGAGTCTATGTTCAGGGAAAATTAACGGCAAGTGATTTGGAGTTTTGTAGCTCCAATTATAACTAATTTAGTGACTATTGTTCAGGAAAACAGCTCGTAGTGGATATGTGATTTTGTTGTGAACATGGATAAAACTTGTTTTAGTTGCTCATAAGCTACTGATTAAACCCATACGTGAATTCTAAATCGTGATATTGTAAAATGATATATGAGTGTTATATGGATCTTTGATATTAAAATTTGTGAAATTGTAAGTTTATGAGTATTCGAATATGAAATGATAGTATGGCGTGAAATTGAATTATTCATTGGAAAATGATTGATGTAGATTCGGCCAAGAAAAAGTGTATACATGATAGTATATGTGGTATGTGAAGTATATTTGGATAATTGTGATGTGGATACATGAAATTTATATTTTGATTTAGGATTTTATGTGATGAATGTGAATGTGTATATATGAGATAAGGCCGAATGGCCAATGTGATGAATGTGAACATGCATATATGTGATAAGGCCGAATGGCCAATGTGATGAATGTGAGCATGCATATGTGTGATAAGGCCGAATGGCCAATGTGGTGAATATGAACATGCATATATGTGGTAAAGCCGAATGGCTAATGTGAAATATGTATGAGAAATGTATATGTGGTAAAGCCGAATGGCTAATGTGAAATATGTATGAGATATGCATATGTGGTAAAGCTGAATGGTCAATGTGAAATATATATATGAGATATGTATATGTGGTAAAGCCGAATGGCTAGTGTGAAATATGTAGGCGATGTGCGTATATTGTGGCTGAACGACCAATGTGAAAGGTGTGTATTATTAGATATTTGATGAGGCAAATGAATTACAAATATGACAGTCGATGTGAATGTTGTAACATGTGATTAAATGTACATGAAACTTGGAAATATATTACGGGTAAGACCCGATGACTACGTGTGGAGATTATGTCCGGGTAAGACCCGATGACTACGTGTGGAGATTTTGTCCGGGTAAGACCCGATAACTTCGTGTGGAGATTTCGTCTAAGCTAAAGGTCTCGCCGATAATCCGAGTAGAGGTTAAAGCTATAAGACTTCGTAATAAGAATTGCTTATAAATATATTCAATGCGAAAGGTTAAACAGGTATGTACTCCAAGTTTATATGTGAGCTTGATTTGAACTAAATCATAAGGTAGTTATGTGATGCATACGAGAGCAATCTATGAGACTATTCCTATGATTATGTGACATCGGATCAGTGTGAGAGGTTATGTGAAATCATACAATATATTTATGTCACATGAGCTCACTTTTATGTGAAAGTTTAACTGCCTATTGTATATGATGAGTTGTGCATATTCGGTAAAAGGATGGCATGCCCGAAGGAAGAGTGAAATAAAATATACGAACAACTATGTTATAATTTGATTGTTATCTGTTGACACTGCTTAAAACTTACTAAGCATTGTAATGCTTACTCCGTTTACTCTGTTTCCTCTGTTTTATAGATCTCATTGCAAAGCTACAGGCTCGGGGATCATCAGCAACTAGTCACACTATCACTATCCACCACTTGTTACTGTTATGTTTAGAATTATTTTATGGCATGTATAGAATAGACTAGTGGCGGAAGAATATTTTTGGTTAATGTATATAAGCCATGCGAAAATGGCATCTTTTGAATGTTTACTTAGTGAAGTTTAAATTTTACCTCTGGTTGTGCTTAGTACTTATTTAAATGAACGATCTTCATTTCAAGAAAAAGTTCAAAATTTTACTGTTCTGACATGAGTTACAAGTCCGGTAATGCCCCTTACCTATTCTGGCGACGGTTACGGGATAGGGGTGTTACATTTAAAATCTCGTTGGTCTGGTCCATTCACTATTAATCAAGTTTTCCTATACGAGGTTGTTAAGCTTCATGATAAAAAATGTAATTTAGAGTTAACACTCAATGCTTGAAACATTACCTGGGATATAAAATTAAGCGAAATAAAACCTCAACCATTTTGTCGGATTCTTCATTTTTCATTCCTATTTTCAAATAAATGATTTAAGTTATATTTTCTAGATTATTATGTTAAAATAAATTCTATCTAAGAGATTTGAAATTTAAGCGGGATCATTTCTGACCTCTCCAACTTTTCTTGGGAATTGATTTCAACATAATTTTTTGAGAAAATATTTCCTGAATGGCACAATAAATTTTAATTTGTCGAATAAAATGGTCAATTTTGATCCAATTTTTAGTTTTCTACATTATTTTCAAATTATTTTTCAGTACAAGTACTCAATTGAATTACTTTCAATAATTAGTTGTGTTTTTTGTAAGTTTTTTAAACAAATAAAATAAAAGTTCTTAATTTTAATTTTTAATAAAAAAGATAATAAAAAATAATTTATTAATATATTATATATTATATATTAATCATTATTAATTTTTTATAGCATTAGGAGTAGTAGTATTTTAATAATAATTTAAGCTTTTTTTTTAGAGTTTCAACTAACTTTTACCTCACAATTACTTGAAATACCATCACCTTTACTCCTATTCACATCACCTATCAACCTTTGACCTTACCCTTTTTCCCTCTCCACTGCTACATACCATATACCCTAACACTCCAACCATCGACGGCCTTAGTAGCTAACACCTTGCGTTGCATGTCCCTTGCTGCCAGCAACAACAATTGTGCACCCCAACTATGTCCAACACCAGCCGTGTGCTCTTGCTCCCCTTACTCCAAGCCATCACACCTCCTTTGTTGCACCATTGCCAAACCCTGCAAAGCCACTATTCACCATCTGCTAGCAGCCACCAAGTCATCGTTCCTTCTATATCCACCACCCAAATTGCCATTTGCTTTACCCTCATATTATTTTGTTGAGTTCTTAATGTTTTTTATAAAGGTGGTAAGAAATTTTTATTCTAAAAATTTAAAATTAAATTGATTATTTACCTTTTTGATTTTACACAAATTGTTGATATTAAATTCTAATTGAATTTTTGGAAAATTATTACTTGTTTCCACCTTATGTGATTTTAGGTTGAATCATCCCTCGTAAAAGAACTCGGGCCTCTGTCCAAGATGAAGAATCACAAAACAAATTTTATTGCGAAGAAGCTAAATAGAGATATGAGAGCATCTTTAAGAAAAAAACAAATGTAACACCCCTTACCCATTCTCGAAACCAGGACCAGGCAAGAGGCATTACTAGATAGATCCTCGGATATTTTTGGGAAATACGGGACATAAAATTTTGTTCCAATTTGAACCCAATCAAACAACATCTTAGTGTCCCTATTATGGGCTTACGAGGCCCAAAACATACATTGAAAATGGTCTGAGACTAAACCGAGAACCTAAGGAAATTTTAAGAAAATTTCTAGGTTAATGTTTCACACGCCTATGTAGAGACAATGCACACGCCCGTGTACTTTGGGACACGCCCATGTCCCCTACCCGTGTGGAATTAATTAAATTTATTTCCTATTTCGAACCTGCAGGGGTTTTCACATGGCCAAGTACATGCCTGTGTCCTTCACACGGCCAAGACACGCTCGTGTGATCGCCCGTGTTCAAGAAATTGGACATTCTGTTTATGACGTCAGCATGCATTTAGGGGCACACGGCTAAGACACACGCTCGTGTGCTAGGCCGTGCCCTCCACACAGTTGAGACACATGGCCGTGTCTCTACCCGTGCGATTACTTCCATGCATTCTGACTTAAAATTTTTAGGTGCAGGGGACACACGGCCATATCACACGCCCATGAGGCGATCTGTGTGTCACACACGACCTAGACATACGCCGTGTGTCTACCCGTGTGGACCTTGTTAGGCTATTTTCCAAGCCTTTGGCCACCCTCTATCATCTGCATACTCTTATAGATTACCATAATACATAACTAGGCCTAATTATACATCCTAGACCTTGATATATCTCATTGCATGCAAACTTCATCTCATCGGTTTTATACATGCTAGGTTATTCCCTTTTGTATTGAGGATTTCTATGTATTATAACACAATTAAGATTGGATTGTTATCTCAACTCATTACCAATTATAACCTAGCCATCCCTTATTATTTGGTCACATTACAAATACTTAATTGTGATATGCCATATTTAATTATCACAAGAATATTTGGACATAAACATGTACAAATTTGTAGGTCATAACCTACATCAAAATGAGCCAATGTCCATGGCCATATACAAGTGAACACGTATACTTTTATAAGCCTTCATGTTGGTTAATCAAATGACACATACAACAAATAACAAAAGGCCTATACATGCCATTGAACAGAATAAAAGTATCTATATACCAAAGATAGACAAGATGATAGTGTGTTGATTCTCCAACCGTCTTCCAACCTCTACGAGTCCTCGAGCTCTGTAAGATAGGGAAAAGAGATGGGTAAGCATTTACATGCTTAGTAAGCCTGAATAACTGGAAGGTAAACATACCGATTAGTTAGCATACATCCATATTAGGCAATGAAACCAACAAGCATGAATTAGTTTTCCCTATCACATGCACTCAATTAACAAGTTAGTCTCATAACAACACACCATGTAAAATTGTCTTAGATGAGCTCATCATTCAACATTTTCACTTTTATATCTCATGTTAATCTTGTTGAGTTTCTCGAAAGTCTCAATGGATTATCCATTTACTGCCAAGTCATAAGAGCAATCATCTCAAGTACGCACTCCCGCGAACCTTACATCTTACGGTGGGATTACCAGTCCAGGTTAAATCCCCCGTAATATCAACTCATAGGGTGATGTTGAGATTACCAGTCCAGGCTAAATCCCTTGTAGCAACAAATACCTGTAATGAGCTCAGATCTGAATTACTAGTCCAGGCTAAATTCAGACCTTAGTCGGATTACCCGTTTGGGCTAAATCTATTATGCACACAGATTGTCCGGGAGACTCGATATCTAGGCTAGATCCTTTCTATATTTGAGATCAACGGATTACCCGTCCGGGCTAAATCCTTTTTCTGCAACAAATGCATGATCTCAAGTCATGTAAGCCATGGTTTATCCATCGAATTTCCCTTTTCACTTCAACCGGGACATTTATTATCATATCATTATTAAAACCAAATATCATGCATTCATAACACATGTAATTAGTCATATTAATAGTTTACTTAAAGTTATTCGAACTTACCTGGTATTCATGTCGGTTCCACGTTTCGGTTATTCCAAAACCTTTTGTTTCCCTCGATCGACCTCTGGAATTTGTTCCTCGGGGTCTATAACAATAAAAATGAATTATTAATACCTCACATGATACTTTTCGAGTCTAAATTTCACCCCAGACAAAATGACTGTTTTGCCCCTAAACTTTCACATTATTTATGATTTAGTCCCTAGGCTGGTATGATGAAATGCATGAATTTTCTACATTACCCAAGCCTAGCCAAATGTTCTTTCCTCTTTTGGCAGCCCACATTTTTCCATTATTTCACATTTCTACCAGGTATTTTACACCTTTTGCAAAAAGGTCCTTTTAGGGGTTTTTCATGAAAATCACCTAGAAAAAGATGTTTAACACAAATCAACCTTCATATTCCTCCATAAAACATTAAAGAATAAACATGTCACACATGGGTCACTTTGCAAACATGAACCCTAACTCGAAATATGGGTAAAAATGGAGAGAGTAAGCTACCGGGATTTTAAAAATACGAAGAACATTAAAAATGGGGCTTGAAAATGTTGAAAACCCTAGATATGGAGGGCTTGAGAAATTCGGCTGGATGAGGGAGAAGAATGGCTGATTTTTGCCTTCATTTTCTCACTTTATTTCATTAATTAGCCAAATGACCAAAATGCCCTTAAGCCATTTCTTTAAAATTTTATCCATACATGCCCATTTTTGTCCAAAAACTTAGAAATTGGGCGAATTGCTCCTTAAGGACTTCTAATTAATAATTTAAATAAATTTCATATAAATTGCTTCTAGAATCCAAGTTTTGCGATTTACTCAATTTGGTCTTTATTTTCCAATTGGACACCTTGCTCATAAAATTTCTTCATGAAACTTTAACACATACATATTTTCACATTCTAGACCTCATAATAATCATAAAATAAATATTTCAACGTCAAATTTTTGGTCCCGAAACCATTGTTCTGACTAGGCCCTATTTTGGGATGTTACATTTTCCCCCCTTAGGGACTTTCGTCCTCGAAAGTCTTACCAGTAAACAGGTTCGGATATTGGCTTCTCATAGTTTCTTCTGGCTCCCATGTCACCTCTTCCACACCATGTCGATGCCATAAGACTTTTACCAAGGCCACATCTTTAGTTCTATGCTGTTTAACCTCACGGGCCAAAATCTTGACCAGTTCCTCACCATAAGTCATATCCTGTAACAGCCCGATTTAGACCCTAATCGAAACGGTGGTTTTGGGACCACGAATCTAAGTAAAAAAATATTTAAAAATTATTTTCTATGTTTATTTTGTGTGAATTTATATCTGTGAAATTTTCGTGATTTAATTTTGTCATTTAGGTATCCGATTAAATAAAAGGACTTAATCGCATAAAATAAAAATTAGGTGGTAGCTTGCATAAGTGTCGAATTGTTAGTTGCTTCTTCAGTTGGAGCATTTATGTTGTAAATAAACCAAATTTAAGTGATATGGATGGTAGTGCCCTAGCTTATAATGGCTTTATAATTTTATTATTAAGGTTAACTTAGTAAATTAGAAATATAAGTTATTATATAAAAACATATGTTAAAAAATATATATCATTCATTCATTCATTCATTCTAATAAAAAGTGACTGAATATTACAAACAAGAAAGAAAAGAAGAGAAACTGGGATTCGACCAACCTTTCAAGCCCAATCAAGGTTCGTTTTTTGTTCAATTTTTGATAATTTCTGGGTTTTTGAGATCGATTCTTCGAGTACTACAAAACCCATGCTTGAATTTTTTATTTTGATGAATTTTTTGAGTTGTGCCATTGTTGAGAGCTTGTGATTTTTGTTGTTTGATGATGAAATATGAAAGATATGTTTTCGATTAACATGTTTTGTATTGGAGTTTTTGATGATTTTGAGTAATTAGGACTAAATTGCAAAAATAATAATTTAAGGGACTAAAATGTGAAGTAAATGAATTATATGGGCTTTTATGGCTATAGGTAATATTTAGCTTAGCTTGGGTAGGGAGAAATTTTGTGTATTTTGTGTTTTGTGCAATAGGGACTAAATTGTAAAAATTGTGAATGTGAGGGGTAAAATGGTAATTTTTCCATTTATTTGTTTTTTGACTAAATTTAATGAAAATATTTTTGAATGAGCTTAATTTGAATATGTTTAGATCAAGAACCAAAGAAATCAGATTTGGATCGGGGGAAAGCGAAAATTGTAGACTAGCTGTCATATTCTATTTTACATCGTCCGAGGTAAGTTTATAAGCAAATAGACACGCCTAATTGTTGTTAAATGCTAAATATATATGCTGGTACACAATGTATGAATTTATACATGCTATTGCCGAATGTGTATAAGCTTGGTAACCATGTTCAAGCATTCATTTCAACCAAGTTACGACGTCCGAAAGCCCCGTATGAACCTTAGAATAGTTAGGATACATATGTCATGACATAGGATTCCGATATATGTGTGCGAGTAAGACCATGGCATCAATATGTGATTTCGACATATGTGTGCGAGTAAGACCCAGTCTGGGACAGTGGCATCAATATGTGATTACATGTAAGACCATGTCTAGGACGTTGGCATTGTACGATGCGTGTGATGTAACACCCCTAACCCGTACCCATCGTCGGAGGGTTAAAGAGTATTACCTTATACAAAAGAGTCATATCAAGATAATTAGGTATAGTGATTCATTCTTAAGTTCAATTCACATCAAACATTGAAAACATTAATCAAATCTCAACCACACATTCACATTAACCATTTGGAACACATATAGTAACTTATCAAGCCATTTTCGCATGGCTATACATATATACATCATCAAAAAGATAATTATTTAACAAAAAAAAGTCAAGCCTATACATGCCATTATCGAAATTTAACTACTAGAGTACCAAAAGGCTTAGATATGTGGGCGACTTCGACTTTGAGATTCCCGAGACCGTAGCTGACGAACAAGATCTATAAAATAGAGAATTAAGGCAACAAAGTAAGCATTACTATGCTTAGTAAGTTTTAAGCATTTCAAACAATCAAAACGTATCATATAAAACGAACATTAAATATCACAAAACTCGTATTCTAATTACAATCACTCAGTCGAATATACACAAGTATACCACATATAAAGCCTATTGGCCGAATATAAATACACAAAGAAAATTTCAGCACATGCTTCACTTTACTTTATGGCTCATACAACTAATTTAATTCACATATTTTCATATAATGACAGACATCGACCGAATAGGTCATTTCTCTTATTCATAGCTATATTAATGATCCACACAATTTTATCATTATTTGATACTAAATACTCACCTTGCAATCAATTCACATATAAATACATAATACGTACCTGGTCATTACCATGTATCATACATAATCAATAATAGTTTGCTTTGAACATTTGAATTTGTAATCTCATTTGAATCACCGGTGTTAAGCCTACTAGGTTTCAAAACCCGAATCCAGTTACTAGCTCAAAGCCTGCGGAACTTTAAGCCTGGATATAGTACCAGTACTAAGCCTGCGGGATTTAACCCGGATATATATATGACCAACACGAAGCTTGCGGGATTTAACCTGGATATATATTACCAGCACGAAGCCTGTGGGATTTAACCCGGATATATAATATATCGAGTGCTAAGCATATTTACCCACATGATAACTCGGCTCACATAACATATCACATTTGTACTTCAATTTCTTTATTTGAGTATAAGCACACAAAGAAAACACACTTTCAATATAACTTTCGGTTCAACACCTTTACACAAGAACACATAACCATTTCACTATCTCAGCTTAACTCTTAATATCCATTCGGTTACATGCCATATACTCAAGTTATTTATTAAACAACCTTATTCAAGTAGAGACAATAGGTTGCAATTAATTTATCATACTTATCTCATTACATCAATTATCTAACAACTGTAATTACTCAAAACTTACCTCAGATATTTTTGAACAGTGGCGGACAGGCTATTCGATTGCTTTCGCCTTTCCCTTATCTCATCTAGTTCCCCTTTGCTCTTGAGCTTGATTTAAACAATTGAATTTATTTAATTTCTTATCAAATAGGAAATTTAATATAATACATGTATATTTTAAGGTTAAGGTACATATGGCTTAATAATTAACTATCAACCACCATATGCATATATATATTCCCTAGTCATGCACAACCAAATACCTTACTAGGCATTAACAACTTTATAATTATATGCATATCTACATAAGACCAATTATGTATTTAATAAATTCTACAAGTATGGTTACTTATAGTGACTAAATACCATTTAATCTCAAGTAATTCTTATAAGTACATCCACATAAATACATTCGCACTTAAACATCATCTTGGTCAAATAATCAAATACACTCATTGTCTATTTTTCAATCAACTTACCAGCCACTTTGTTTTACCCATGCTGAATGCACATATATGTATATATATATACGTAATTGCATTTTTATTTACTTGGTCGAATACTCACCTGACTATTTGAGTATATTAATATTCAACTTCTCAAAAACCACAATTTTATTATAATCATGCTTGTATATACTTTTACACATAAGCTAAGAAATCACTACATAGTATTGCATATATATATGTACATACATGAATAGCCAACAAGACCAATTTTACCGAAACATACATTGCATTTAATTATGAGTTATTTTCTCATACTACACTTATATAACTACAAGCTGAATATACATATACTTACATCACTTAAACATCCAACACCCAATTTCTTTAACAAAGTACATTTTCGAAAATGACAAGGCAATATAACAACCTTTAACCCAACTTATAATTTATGCATAACACATTCCAAGCATTTACTCTATTCCATCATTTAAAATACAAACATTACTAAAAAACATCCCTAGTTCAAATTCGGCAATTACACCAATACACAAGATGATTTATTTTTATTTTTATTTTTGTTCATTCATCTAAACTACTTACAATCACCTTAAACTATCTCAAACATCATTCATTTGTAATTATTAATTAAAGTTGAAGACAACCATGTATCCCTTTCATTTTCTACCATGGCCGAGAACTCAAATCCTCCCCAAAACCAAAATTTTAACATGGGTTAAATAAATAACTTGGTAACTAACTTAAAATTAACTACAATTTTAAGAATTAATATGAATTCTTACCTTGATTCAAGCCTAAGGTGATTGAATGGAGTTTTCTCCCCTTTCCTCTCTTTCGTTTCGGCCAAGAACAAAGATAAAGCTTTGTTTTCATCACCCATTTTTCCTTTATTTTTATTCATTAATAATATAAAATATAAAGCCATTTTAAGTGATAATTAATATATATTTTTTTATATAAAGCATCATCATAGCCGGCCACTAATAACAAAAAGGGATATTTGACATGCAAGTCCCTACTTTTATAACATGCATTAATAGACTATTACACATTAAACTATCACATTTCAAAAATGTCTCATATAAGTCCTATTTAACAAATTTCACATACATATGACAAAAATCAAAGAATAAAACTTTCACACATGCATTTACACATAGAATAAGTATATAATATAACGGTTAATTATTTTTGTGACTCGGTTTTGTGGTCCTGAAACCACTTTCCGACTAGGGTCAAATTAGGGCTGTCATATGTGATTATCTGAGTGTCCTATCCAATTCTGAATGGTTCATCCGGCATCGATAAGTGGTGAAAAAATATGTAAAATTAGCTAAGTGATCAGGTATGTATTAGCGTGGTACTTATTTGAAATAAGGTAAGTGAGTATTATGATATTAGTTACAAGCATGTGTAACATGAATGAAAAGTATATGTGAATATGACATGTGTATTCGGCCTTGTGAACAAGAAGTATGATTCTTGCTGAAATGATTTTTATTATGCACATATATATGATCTTACATAATCGGCCATTTAGCTAATGTATGTATATAAAAATTTTATCTTGATTTAAGAGCTTACGTGTACAAATGCATGTGCATTAGGTTTTATAATGACAATTTGGCTTTTAAAATTTGAACAATGATTTGATGACTTAACCTTGTGAATATTTGGCCAAGCTAATGGTTATTTGTACAGGTATATTATTCATGAAATTTGTAAGTTAAGAATAAGCTTGATATTGTTAATATAATTTGGTTAGTTTAAAATGAATTGTTCATATATTTGAGTTGTTTAATTGCTTATAACTTACTAACCTATAAAAGTTTACCCTGTGAATATTTGTGTTTCTGTTTTATAGATTTTGGATCAAGTTACGGGCCCGGGGATTGTCAATGAATTCTATCACACTACCGACTGTTTTTGGTACTTTTAAAAGTTTGAACTTGAACTTATGGCATGTATAGGCTAGCTCAGGTTTTAGTTAATTTTGAAGTTGTAATTATTAAGCCATGCGAAAATGGCTAAATATGTTACTTAAGTATATGTTTTCTTGGTTATGGTTTATAAGTGTGGTATGTATTGATAAGGGTTGTGTGAATTTGGTTGTGATCTAAGCATGTTTCGAAAGTTATGTGCATTTTATGTGTATATGATATAATTGGGTTCTGCTTGATGTTGTGATCTTGGGTTGTGGGTTGAATAATTAAGTAAGATGTTAGATGTATTATAAGTCAATTAATGGTTGGATTTGGTTTATGTGATTTAAGTATAAGTGATGGTTTTGATTTATATGCTTCCGCATTGTGAAGTTCTAGGAACGATATTATAATATCTAAAATAGATACGACTTGATTTAGCATTGTATTTATGTAATAAGATGAATTGGCTTGATTTCATGATTATATTATAAGCATGTTGTATTGACTATGAAGGTTTAATAAGTAAACTAAAATGCGTGTTTATATTCGTAAGTATTAAGTATGTTTCATAAATGTATGCCTTTGATCAATCTTTGTTATGATTAGGAAATGACATATTTTAGTTTATGATTAATTGGCATAACATGTACTATCTATGTAGTTAACTTTATTAGCCGAATAGACAAGAAATAAATTTGCTAAGTGTGTATAAATTTTGGATATGATGTTTAGTCTATAATGTTGATATAATTAATTCGGCATAGGTGTTTATTATAGCTATGGTTTTTGATGATGACTTGCACATATTTTAATAAAGCTAAATATACAATAGAATTATGTTATAATGTTAGTCAAGGTTTTTATAACTTAATTAATTTTATAATCGTGTGATACAGATTGGCGTATTTATTTATGTGCTTAGTATATAAAGTGAAACATATATAGCTTTTATTTAAGTGTCCGAATATCATGAATTTAATGGCCATATTTTTTTGAAGTAGATTTGCTTGATTTAATGTTTGGTTTAGTAATTGCATTAAACTGGTTAATGTTTTAAGTAGATAACAATTGTGATTCATGATTCGTATTGAATTATAGTTTTGGTTTGGCTTAATGATTTTTATAATCGAATTTTGTAATGCTATAATTATATTTTTTAACTTAGTGTATATATTAATGTATGCACATGAAATTAGTAATGCACTAAGCTATGTTATAATTTGATTATTCGAATGAAATAAATGAGATGTGCATATGATTTGTATAATTGAGTTTATATTATCCTACATATGAATAGTAATGAATGATTGTCCTGAGTTGTGATTTGTTCGATAATACCTCGTAAACCTAATTCGGCGACGGATATGGGTTAGGGGTGTTACATTTTGTTGGTATTAGAGCCAAGTTTAGTCGATTCTAGGACTAACATAGCGCGTGTGGTCTAGCTATACTTGCCATATTATATACTGCGATAGTGTAATGACTTTTGACATTTGAAAATGTGTTTTCATATAGTAAATGGATCCCGACAGAGCTACAGCTAATGATGTCGATAGTGTAGCACCTACTCCCGCGCAAGGGACAGCGCCGGTTGATTCTCGACCGATTTCGAGTAACCAGGAAGGAGGGGCTAGACAAGCCTTTTACCAAATGATGAATGACTGGTTTACTCAGTATATTCGGACTAACCTGACTGCACAACAACCTCCACCCCCGACTAATCCATCTTCGATGCCTGTTATACCTCAAGTAAGTGATCCGTTGAGATTGTATAAGCCACCTGTTGATAAAATCAGAAAACATGGGGCCAAATAATTTAAAGCTATTGATGATGATGATGATGTTGAGCAGGCTGAGTTCTGGCTTGATAATGCTATCTGTGTGTTTGATGAGCTGTCCTGTACCCTAGATGAATGTTTGAAGTGTGCCATATCTTTGCTTTGAGACGCAGCATATCACTGGTGGAATACTCTAGTATCAGTGGTTCCGAAAGAACGGGTGAGCTGGGAATTCTTTCAGACTGAGTTCTGTAGGAAATATATCAGTCAGATGTTTATTGATCAGAAGTGTAAAGAATTTCTGGAACTGAAATAAGGTCGGATGACCGTGACAAAGTATGAGCGAAATTTTTTGAGACTCAGTCGGTATGCCCGAGAGTGTGTTTCTACTGAAAGATGGGCTGAATGAAGATATTAAACTATTAGTTGGCATACTTGAGATAAAAGAGTTCGTAATACTGTTTGAGCGAGCATGCAAAGCTGAAGAACTCAAGAAAGAGAAAAGATAAGCTGAGTTTGAAGTTAAAGGCTCGCGTAAGAGATCATTCAGTAAGTCAATCCAGTCGGTACCAAAGAAGTTCCGAGATGACTTCAGTAGTTCAAAAGCCACTTCGGGTTACTCTCAACCAGACCAGAATAGACCACTTGTGAGCTTAAGAGCTACCTCAGTAGCCAGTGTGGGTAATGCGAGATCAAATCAACCAGAGTGTAAACATTACGGCAAACAATATCCCGATAGTTGTAGGTTGCATGATCGGGCTTGTTTTAAATGCTGATCGATGGATCATTGCATTCGAGATTGCCTGGGATTAGCTGAAGAAAATCCAGCGTAGAATATGTGATCGGGTAATACTGCAGCTCGAGGTAGACCACCTAGAAATGTAGGTAATATGAGTGGCAGTCAGAGAGGGAGTAAAGATACAGTAGCCAGATCTGAGGCTCGTGCACCTGCCAGAGCCTATGCTATACGCACATGCGAGGAGGCTTCATCCCCAAATGTCATTACTTGTACATTTACTCTCTACGATACTAATGTAATTGCATTGATTGATCCTTGTTCGACTCATTCTTATGTCTGTGAGACTTTAGTATTTAGCAAGACTCTACTTGTTGAGTTTAGTGAGTTTGTGATTAAAGTGTCAAACCCCTTGGGCCTGTGTGTTATGGTTGATAGAGTGTGTAAGAATTATCCCTTGATGGCTTGAGATTCATGTTTTCTGGCTGATTTGATCTTGCTTCCATTTGATGAGTTCGACATAATTCTGGGTATGGATTGGTTGACTTTACATGATGCTGTTGTGAACTGCAAGAGAAAGACCATTGATCTATGGAGCCAGAATGATGGGGTTATTCGGATTGAATCTAGAGATATGAATGGTTTACCAGCAATGATTTCTTCGATGCTAGCTCAGAAATATGTGAGAAATGGTTGTGAAGCTTATTTTGCCTACGTGCTTGACAGTAAAGTGACTGAAAGAAACATTGAATCAGTACCAGTTGTATGTAAGTATCTAGATGTGTTTCCTGAAGAATTATAGGGTTTTCCACCTATTCAGGAGGTAGAGTTTGGTATTGAGTTAATGCCTGGGACGACTCTGATATCCATAGCTCCATACAAAATGGCACCTACAGAATTAAAAGAATTGAAAGCTCAGTTGCAAGAGTTGACAGATAGAGGCTTCGCATGATCGAGTTTCTCTCCTTGGGGTGCACCAGTACTGTTTGTGAAAAAGAAAGATGGAACTATGATAATGTGCATTGATTATAGACAGCGTGACTATAAAGAATAAATATCTGTTGCCACGGATTGATGATTTGCTTGATCAACTGAAAAGGGCTACAGTGTTTTAGAAGATAGATTTGAGATCAAGCTACTATCAGTTGTGAGTTAAAGACTCCAACATGCCAAAGACTACTTTTCAAACGATGTACAGACATTACGAGTTTTTGGTTATGCCTTTTGGACTTACTAATGCACCTGCTGCTTTCATGGGTTTGATGAATCGAATCTTCAGACCGTATCTGGATTAGTTTGTGGTTGTGTTCGTAGATGACATTTTGATCTACTCTCGTGATGAAATCAAACATGCCAAACATCTGAGACTTGTATTACGGACTTTGTGAGATAAGCAGTTGTACGCAAAGTTCAGTAAATGTGAGTTCTTATTAAGGGACGTCAGTTTTCTGGGTCATGTGGTATCAGCATCAGGTATTCGGGTTGATCCGAGCATAATATCAGCTATACTTGATTGGAAACCTCCTAAGAATGTTTCTGAAGTCTAAAGTTTTCTAGGACTTGCTAGTTTTATAGACAGTTCGTGAAAGGCTTCTCTATGATTCCAGCCCCGATGACAAAGCCATTACAGAATGATGTTAAGTTTGAGTGGTCAGAAAAGTGCCAGAAAAGCTTTGATCAGTTGAAAGCCCTTTTAACCGAAGCTCCAGTACTAGTTTAGCCAGAATCGGGTAAAGAATTTGTTATTTATAGTGATGCATCTTTAAATGGTTTGGGCTGTGTTTTGATGCAAGAAGCCAGAGTAATAGCTTATGGCTCGAGACAGTTAAAGCCACATGAAAGGAACTATTCGACACACGACTTAGAATTGGCAGCTATTTTGTTCGCATTGAAAATATGGCGCCACTATTTGTTTGGTAAGAAATGTCATGTTTATTCTGATCACAAAAGCCTGAAATATTTGATGACTCAGAAAGATCTAAATTTGAGACAACGCCGATGGTTAGATTTGCTAGAAGACTACGAGCTTGTGATTGGCTATCACCCAGGAAAGGCTAATGTTGTTGGTAATGTTTTAAGCCAAAAATCACTATTTGTTTTGCATTCAATGAATGCATATATGGCTATGTCTGATGATGGTTCGATAATAGTTGAATTCAAAGTAAGACTGTAATATCCCGAATTAGGGCCTAATCGGAATAGTGGTTTCGTGACCACAAATCCCAGATAGAAATAATTATTTTATGATTATTTTGAAGTCTATGATATGATTGCATGATTGTGTGACAAATTCATAAAGAAATTCTATGCATAAAGTGTTTATTTTCCAAGAACTACAATGCTCACATCCTCAATTCCGAAATCATCGTCGTCAGCTTCGGAAAGTCTCCATGAACGCATCACTCTTCTTAACAGAGGTTTGAGACGGAATGTTTCCAAGGGTTCGAATATCTTAATCTGGGAAGATAAGTGGATTCCATCTCTCCCAAACTTCAAACCGCATCTACAGTTCTAACGAGGGGTTGATATTTCTCTGGTTCGTAACCTGATAAACCACCATAACCAATGGAACCACGGTCTTCTCTGTTCTTTATTCCCAGAGGATGAAGTGAAAGCCATTAGAGCTATCCCTATCGGTCCACCGTCTATCAGTGACAAGATTGATTGGAACTTCTCAAAAGATGGCTAATACACGGTTAAGTCTGGATATAATTTGTTGAGAGAGCAGAACCATAGAAATGAAGACAATGGATCTCACTCAAGAAGTAATCGACAAAGCTCAAACTCGAACTCAATGTGGAATATACAAGGTACCCCGAGAGTTAAGAATTTTTTATGGAGAGCGTGTAATAATGTTGTTGCGTCTGGTGAAAATTTGTCCCAACGTCATCAAGCCTTGTCAAACACGTGTCAAAGATTCGATAACGAGGTTGGTTCTCTCTAGCATATTCTGTTTCTCTGTCCGATTGCAAAAGCGGTTTGGGGAGCGTTCACTCTTTCACTATGATCCTTCAAATATTGGTTTCTCTAGTTTCTTTAACTGGTGGATTGATATAAACGAAAACTTTCCAAATTTTGGATCTTTCTCAGCCACAAGTTCGGCAGCTTGGATATGTTGGGAAATATGGAGGAGTCGGAATTTAAGGATGTTTGAAGGCATTAATTCTGATCCCATTAAAATTTGGAATGATGCATGGAGGAATTTTTCTGAGTTCCTGCATGTTGAGGAGAATGCTCGGTCCCATTCAACCCCTCGAATATCGGCCTCTTCTTGGAACCCACCCCAACATGGTTTCATTAAAATAAACGTTGATGCTGCCTTTGACCAAATGTAGCAAAACTGCGAGTCTGGCTGCAGTTGCCTGAGGCAGCGATGGTTCTTTCATTACAGGTGCAAATGCCTTGACTTTTGTTGGAACTCCGCTCGTGGATGAGGCTTTTGTTGTTCGATTGGGATTAATGTTGGCAAATACTCAACAATGCGTACCTTTATCTTTGAATACGACTACCAAATTGTGATCAACTGTTCAAAAGAAATTTTCAATCTCTGGGAATTTATTGTTGTTCATGACGATATCTCGCTTTTGTTAACAGGATGCTGTAATGTCATTCTTTCGTATGCTTCTCGTTTATGTAACAAAGAGGAGCCTTTGTCCTCTAAACTGGTTCTTGCAGCTGCCCCAAGAGCTCAATTCTATGATGTAATCTGGTTTTTTATGGTTTAAATGAAGTTCTTAATACCAAAAAAAAAAAAAAAATTGCTTAAGAGTTTCATGGATTTCGAAGAGTGTCGTTTTTTTTCAAGGTGTTTTTAGGAGAGTTCTTTTTCAATTTGTTTACATTTTCTTATAAAATTTCACATGTCATCAATTTCTTTTCTGAAAATAAAAGAGACTAAAATACCAAAAAAAAATGTCATTTTTTTTAAAACTACAAAAATAGGTTGAAATTTTAAAAATTGATGAGAATAGATCAATTTTAGTAAAATTTGAAAACGTTTTTAATATATTGACAAAAAAATACTTTTAGCTAAAAGTATTTTTGTTACATCAACACCAAAAGCGACAGTGCCAATTTTTTATTTTTTGTGTCGCTTATTAATGTGTAAATATAACATACAAAACAAACCTTTATATAAATTTAAAATTTAAAATTTAAAATCTGTGGATTTATTTTGCTAAATAGGTGAAATTATTTTGCTAAATAAGTAAAATATGTAAAATTGTATATAAAAAAATTACAGTTTGTTACTAGACATAATTAAAAGATCCGTCTCCTGAGTTAAAAAAAAAATTGATTCAAAAGCTTAATTGATGGTTTATACAAAATGTTCATGGAATATAGTCGTAGCCTACAAAAAATGCTAATGGAATAGACGAGTACTAGGGCTGGCAGGGCAGCTCGTCAATGTATATGTTTGAAACATCTACCATTTCATTAATACCTCAATACCTATTGAGGTAAATCTAAATATAGGGGGGTGTTTGTCGAATCTTTACTAAATTTCAGCAACTACTTTTAATCCCACATTATCTTTTTCCAGACACCATGGCTATCCACATGGTAGGAATGCTTGCTTTCACACTCGTAAAACAAAATTAATTCAATTGGAATTAGCATGTTTGAAGTTTCTGGTTGGTATTAAACTTAATAACAGCAGCCATTAGTCACTATAATTAGATCCAATCACCATATACACCTGCAAGAATCTGAATACAAAACAACATTCTAAGTTACAGGGTTTCAGCTAAAACGAAACAGGATTATACCCATCTTGCAAGGAAATTATAGCTTTTCTGAATTGACCATCTCATTTTAGTCGGTATCACTACAGAATATAGAACTAAATATACTAGTCATACATTCAGACCTTCTACATCTTTCTTCTCTTAAACTTTATAGGGCATATATTTTATTCCATCTAAGTTATGTCTCACATAAGGAGTAATTTCGACATCATTATCGAGGTCCTGATCATGGGCATGCAGTGAGCATCCTTCAAGCATTGTAAACTAAAAAGTGAAAAAAGGCATCCTCCACTTCTCAAAGACGAGCCAATATATTTGTAGTTTTAGCAAAATACAGAAAGAGATATTCAAAAGCACGGATAGCAATTACAAGAAAAATAGTAATTTATATAGTACAACATTAGAAAGAGATATTCAATTTTTTTATTTCAGTAAAGCTCAGGAGGAATAGAGACAAAAAAGAAAGATGGGAGGATTGATCAAGATAAAAAGAAAAATAAAAAATAAAAACAAAAATAAAAACCTTACATATCTTAACACAAGAATTAAAAAGTCTTGCAAGGTCAAGAAAAATTAAAAGAAAAATATTAATAATAAAAATTCAAAAAAGCTCAGCAAGGATAGCACCCTTAAACTCCTGTTGATTTTATACTTGTGATGAAAGCCAGAATACTGATGTTCTTCTTTGGACGTTTCAAGGAGGCACAAAGGGATCAGCGGCTCCATGAAAATAATCTCTTGAGGCTTGAGCAGTAGAAAGCATGAACAAGAACTGGAGCAGGAGCATGAGAAAGAATAGACAGAGAAGAAGGAATAAGGAGTTGAGAAAATCATGCAAAATTTATGACATTAAGCGCAAGCCAGCAGTGAAGTGATAAAAAGAAGAGATGCTTGTTGAAGGGACGGAAGGGGTTTATATAGTGAAAAAAGAGGGGAAATAAATGAAAACCAGAAGGTGCTGACATTCCAAAAATAAGTTTGGTTTGCAGCAAAGGGTCAAAAGAAAGCCTTAGCAGAGCAGACCTTTGGTGTGGACCCAAAAACCATATATATTAAAGAGAGAAATAAGGAGTATCGAAAGTAGAAACTCTGTTTCGCCAGTCTTAATGTTTTCTTTTTTTAATATTTTCAATATTAATTTTGTTTCACTTTTCATTCTTTTTGTTTGAAGTAAGAAAGAAGAGCTTGTATTATTATTTTTTACTTCTCGTCCCAAATGAGAAGTCTAGTCTACCATTATCAACAGTTAAAACGGTGACTGATTTGAGAGAAGGGAAGGCAGTGAATGAAGCAACGAAGAACAGGGAATAGCAGTGCAAGCAACGTGACTTAACCATCACTAATAAGCATATGTTTCTGCCTGTCTCTCTCCTCTGTTTTCACATCTTTTACCTTCTCAGTTACGTTATTTTGGATGAAAGCATGCATGGGAACTCGGATTTCCAAACTGTTCATAAACCTAAAAATAATAAGCTAGGTTTGATTCTTAAATTAATATATTCCTGTTTGGAATTTCTTAGTTTCTAATTAAATTATTCCTTTGATTTAATAATACTTATTCTGAAATTCTAGTAAGATTCCACGAATGTAGGTAAAATATTTTACATTTCGACAGAACCAAAATTAAACTTTTGGTCCATTACATGTTTCTTAAATAATCAAACTCTCTTCGACAAACTTGAGAGTGCCATCTTCTGTATTTGCACAAACCCTTAAGTTGGTACAATTTAATAAAGAGCATTTGCGTTTAAACTCCACTCCAAATTAGGTTCGGGTCTGGAAATGGTATTTTCAAAATTTAAATTCCACTAGAAAGAAATTTAAACTATTTGAACTTTTGATTAAACTATTTATCTAATAATTTTGATTTCAAAATCGATTAATTTATTTTCGGCATGAATTCAATTTCTAATTAAGAATCTTCAATTAATCTAATAGGATAAGATTTAGTTTGATTTGAAAAAAATATATTTTTATTTTTATTTTTAGATAAAAATTGTTTTAAAATTTATAAAAAAACATGTTTATTAAATGAAAATAAAATTTTGTTTTCAAAAATAAAAATATGAATACTTTTTTCATAATAAAAACACAAAAAATAATTATTAAAATTATATATTATATTGTTTGAAGGTATTTTAATCTTTTTATTTAAAAATAAATAAAAATATACATATGATTAGATTTAAACTCATATAAATCATATATATTTAATATAATAAGATCCACAATCCATATTGTGACAAGTGGCACATCTCACCTTCTATCTAATTTCTATATTTTTATGTTTTTAAATATGATTAAATAAATAATGTTTTTATATAATTAAAACCAATAGATTAATTAAAATCTATTCTCATACTTTTAATTGAATATATATTATTCAATTCAAGATTATATTTAAAAATATAATATTATATTTGTAAAAAATAAAATAAAATAAAGAACACATAAATTTTATGTGGAAATTCTTTCGGGAAAAAACCACGGGCAGAGGAGAAGAAAATTCACTATGTCGAAAATTTGAATAAATACAAGAGGAATAAACTATGTCTATTTATAGGCTTGTAAAGCCATATTCTAGTAGGATTGAAACACCTTATCCTAATTAATATAAAATAGATGGACCTTATTCTAAAATAAAATAAAAGAAGTCTAGTTCTATATGGATTTTACTTTTATTTTATTTTCCATTATATTTTATTTAAATAAGAATTCGAGTCACTTAATTCTAACAATATTAAAAATTATAAAATAATTTAATATATTTTAATTTAGATATACAATCAAACTCGTGCTTCAAATAAGAATTAGAAACTACATACTTAGAACTACATACTCATTATGTCACACATTTAGGAATAAGTTTTTATTTAAATCTTATTATTAAAATGTTCCAAGCTTTATCTTTTATGTTTAGATTATGAAGAACCAAAAACTAATCAGTGATGTTGAAACATTGAAGATAAGTTGAAATTTGAAGAGTTGGGGATGTTTAAAATTAATGTTGGCTTGTTAAATTTAAATATTTTTATTTAGGAGTGTATTGCCTGTATTAGGGTTTTGTTTATAAGAGTGCAAGCTCTTTCTGTCGTAGTGCATGGTTTCTAGTATTGGTTGTTATTTTTTTGTGGTTGTTAGGGTGGGAAGTTTCATATTTGCTTTTATGGATACAAAGTTTCAAGGTTTATCGTTGCAAGAGAAAGAGGATGTCACACCTGGTTTCCTCTAAGTCTAGAAATTTAAAAATAATTGAGGAGTTAAATTGAAAGAAGCCACAAGTTTGGCAGCCTTTAATAAAAAAAATTGGAAAATTTAGTGACTAATTTTGGATGTGGTTGAGATTCGATTTTGGTTCGGTTGAATTAAAACTAGCTGGTTTCATAGTGGAAGATAAAATGATTACCAACAGATGGTTTCTATAGGGTTGATAACCGAGCGTGAAGGGCTATAAATAGCCAGAAAATGACTTCTCAGGGAAGATTCATCTCAATTTTGTTTCATTTTCCACTCTTCTTCATCTTCTTCTTCGATTGTTTCGAGGAAGTTGGTTATGGAAAGCTATGCATGGAGCAGAGAGTGTCAAGATTTAGTCAAAAAAGTAGAGAATCCAAGGAGCTGGTAAGGTTCTAAAAAAAGTAGAGAATCCAAAGAGCCGGTAAGGTTCTAAGTCCTTTGGTGTACGTGAGATTTAGATAACAAAGTTAAGGGTTTTTGGAACCATTTTTAGAGGTTTTATATGCTTTTGGAAAACTAAATTTTAAGCTGTAAATGTTGAAGTTTAACCTGTGACCTTGGCTGTAATGTTGAGCTTCTAGGAGAATGGAAGATCTGGCTTTTGGGTAAGTTAAGCCATCGAGGATAAATGAAGCAAGTTAGTCCCTACACTTGACTTTTAGGGTAATTGTTGATTTTGTTTTCTTGCTTAAACCACATCCGGGCCTGCTTTGACTTGTGGTTAAAACCATGTTCATGTATGAATATGGAGGATAAGTAAATTGTGTATGCATATTTGCAAGTATAATTGTTGAGTGTTATATTGTAACAGCCCGTTTTGAGTCAAATCGGAATAGTGGTTTCGGGACCACAAATTTAAATTCAAAATATTTATTTTATTATTTTATTAAAGTTTACAACATGACAGAATTATTGTGTGAAAGTTTTGTAAAGAAATTTTACTGTTTGAATGCTTAATTCGATAAAAAGGACTAAATCGCATAAAGTGTAAAAGTGGAGTTCTATTAGTTAAAGGTGTTAATTGGCCTTGGATTTTAAATATGATTGCTTTAAATGGTAATTAGACCATTTTAAATGTTGATGGACATTAATAGACATCCATTATGAGATTTTATATGTTTATTACTAAGGTTAATAAGGCAAATTATTTATTAAGTTATAATTAAATAAAACAAAAGACAAAATTTGGTGTTCATATTCTTTCTCAATCGAAATTAAGAGAATAAAAAAACACCATTATAGGGTTTCAAAGGTTCGACACTCTCCTAGCTAGATTAAGGTACGATTTTAGCTCAATTTTGATGATTTTTATGTTTTTATAATCGTTGCAGCTCAATCTATAGCTAGCCCGTACCCATAATGTGACAGCCCAAAATTGACCCTAGTCGGGAAGTGGTTTCGGGACCGCTAAACCGAGTCACCGAAATGTTTGAATGTGATATTTATTATCTAGAATATGTAATTATGAATGTGTGAAAATTTCAAGCTTCGATTTAGTCGATTGCATGTGAATTTAGTCAATAGGACTTATGTGCGACATTTTTGAAATGTGATAGGTCGAAGCATACAGACCTATTAGTGCATGAAATAAAAAAGGGGGACTTGCATGTCAAATTCCCCCCTATTAGTAGTGGCCGGCCATGACAAGCATGGTAGACCAAGTGTGATGGGCAAGATATGTCATAGACATGTTGTGTTGGTGCATCATGGGTGGAAAAAAATAAAATAATGAGCATGGAAATTAAATAATGAAAGGGAATATGATGAAAACAAAAAAAGTGTGTGGTTGTTTCTTCCCCCCCATTTAGCCGAAACTAGAAAGAAAAACAAAAAAAAAGTGCTCATCCTTTGGTTCATCTTTGGCCAAAAATTTTAAGGAGGAAGGAAGGAGAAAGGTTGAAGAGGTTCGGCCATGCATGTGACTAGGCTAAGGTATGTTTGGTGATGTTCCATGAGATGCATGCATATTTTAGTTGTTAGCTTGAGTTCTACCTAGCCCATGGTCTAAATCTTGCTATGTGATGGAAATAACACTCGGCCATGGATGCATCATTCTTGGTTGATGTTTGATGTTGTGGTGATGGGGCATGAAGATGAGTTAAGTTTCGGCTAAGGTGGATTTGTGTTGATGTCATTTGCATGCTAAGTGTAAAGCTTTGTAATGATGCATGTGATGGTGGATTGATGATTCTTGAATCTTCTTTTTAGCATTTTTGAGTGAGCACATATGTGCATTGATTGCTAAATGGAGAAGAATCGGCTAGCAAGTTGTGTGCTAAGGCCGAATATAATTTTTGTAGATTAATGAGTAATGCATGTGTTAAATTGATGGAAAGGGAGAGGATGCTTTACTAGTGTATATATGTGTGTATTAGCCAAGTTTTGAACTTGAAACAAAAGGGTGTTTAGTCAATACAAGTGACCATACTTGTAGAATGTATTAAGTGTTGAAATCGGCCCCAAAATAGACATGCATATTCGGCCAAGGGGGAAAAATTAGCTAAAATGTTGAGTTTGATTCATGATTCCGTACATATGTGACCTTAATGTCTAATGTATAAATATGGGCTAAGTGCCTTGTGTTCCTCTTTTCGATGCTCAAATGATTAAATCAATTTATTTGTTTAATTAAGCTCAAGAGCAAAGGGGAACTAAATCCGATAAAGGGAAGGAAAAACTGGTCGAATAGCTATCGGAATCGTTCGACAACACCCTAGGTAAGTTCTTGAGTAAGAGAGCTTAAATTAAGATTTGATTAGATCATGTTTTAAGCAACTCAAAATCATGCTCTTTGTGTGTGGCTATTGAGCCGAAATTACAAGAATGATAAGTGTCTTGTGTTTGAGTTTTGCTAACGAAAATGAAATACGAATGTGCCATGATTTATTGTTAAATGTGCATGGGCATTTGAATGATGTCCGGGCTAAGTCCCGAAGGCTTTGTGCTAAGTGACCATATCCGGACTAAGATCCGAAGGCATTTGTGCGAGATACTAATTCCGGGCTAAGCTCGAAGGCATTGGTGCGAGTTACTAAATCCGGGTTAATTCCCGAAGGCATTTGTGCGAGTTACTAAATCCGGGTTAATTCCCGAAGGCATTTGTGCGAGTTACTAAATCCGGGTTAAGTCCCGAAGGCATTTGTGCGAGTTACTATAACCGGGCTATGTCCCGAAGGCATTTGAACGAGGAGCTATATCCGGTTAAATTCCGAAGGTACGTGATTTGGGAATGAATGATCTTGCTGTAAAAATTTCAGTTAATACTCTAGAAACATCCCAACATTGAGGTATGTTTCGTATGTGCTTGAATTTAGTTGAGCCCTTACAAATAAGTATTCGCTCAGTTGATAAACGAGCTACCGGCCTTTGGCTAAGTTGATCTTTTGTGTATGTACATAAGGGTTGGTAATGTGAAGCAAGTATGATATCGAAAATTTGTGCATATGAAATTATCCGTTTAGCTATATGAATGCTATACTTTTGTTGTGCTGGAATTCCTTGCTCAAAACTTACTAAGCATAAATTGCTTACTCCGTTTCATTGCTCCTCTGTTTTATAGATTTGGTTCTCCAGCTATCGGACTCGGGATTTTGAAGTCGAAGTCGCCCACACTATCAAAGCCCCCCTTTTGGTACAATTTTGGTTGAACTTCGAAATGGCATGTATAGGACTACCCGTTTGTTGTGGGTCATGGACCCTTTGGACTTGTATAATTTTGGATAGCCATGCGAAAATGGCTTATATATGTTTGAGTATAACGTTATAATTATTTGGTATGGATATGGTTATTGAGAGGTGTGGATATGCTTAACAAGGATGGGCCATGGAAACTATGAAATAGGTAAAGTCTACCTTAAAGGCAGATGCTGACAGCAGCAGTGATGTAGATTTGGAAAATCACTAAAAATAGTAGGAAGGGAATTAAATAGTGAATAAATTATGTAAACAAACCTTGATGAATCTATTTTCATAGGAAAGTAACGAAACGATCATATGGACAGTATGTTAAGAGATATTTAGGTTCTCGTGAGACAGGGCCAGAACGGTTTCTGGATTCCCTGTTCCGACTTTGGAAATTCATTATAAATTAACCAGAGATAATTAGGAGTCATACCATATATGTATAGATTCCTCTCTTAGTCTAGTTTCTATAGAAACAAACGCATCAGTATTGAAGCTCTGTGCAGGGAGATATCCAGGTCGTAATGCGCAAAGGTCAGTGTAGTCGATCCCTGTAACATGGGAGACTTTGACTAATAAACTGTACTAATTGGCCCGACCAAAAATTCTAGAAAAAAATATATAGATGGGCATATGAGTCTAGTTTCAGGGAAAAATCACGAAACTGATTTTCGAGTTGTGAAACTCAAGATATGATTTTCAAAGCGACTAGTACCATATTGGCAGTGTCTGGGAAATTTTTTTTATAAGGGGTTTAAAGTCTGTTAACACCTCGTGTTCGACTCCGGTGTCGGTCTCGGATTCGGGGTGTTACATTTGATTGGTATCAGAGCTACAGTTTAGTCGATTCTAGGACTACCGTAATGCGTTGGGTCTAGCTATACATGCCATTTTATGTGATTACTTGATAGTGTGGTGATTTCTGACAATTGTAAATGTGTTTATTTATAGTAATGGATCCCGATCCCGACCGAGAGGTAGCTGATGATCTTGAGAGTGTAGCGCCTGCTCCCGCACAAGGGACAGCGCCGGTGAACTCTCAACCTAATGCTAGTAACCCAAATGATGAAGCTAGACAAGCTTTCTATAGCGTGATGAATGATTGGTTCAACCAATACATTCGAACTAATACGGCTGTTTCACAACCTCCCTTCCCGACTAATACAACCCCCGCACCTAGAATACCTCCGGTAACTGACCAAATAAGGTCAAATAAGCCCCTAGTTGACAGAATCCAAAAACATGGGGCTACTGAATTTAAAGCTACGGATAGCGACGATGCCGAACAAGCTGAATTTTGGTTGGACAACACTATCCGGGTACTCGATGAGCTATCTTGTACACCCGATGAATGCTTAAAGTGTACTATCTCCTTGCTACGTGATTCTGCCTACTATTGGTGGAGTACTCTGACTTCTATTGTGCCCCGAGAGCAAGTATCTTGGGAGTTTTTCCAAACTGAGTTTCGGAAAAAGTATATCAGTCAGAGATTTGTTGATCAAAATGGAAGGAATTCCTAGAGCTTAAGCAAGGTTCTATGTCGGTTACTGATTACGAGCGAAAATTTGTTAGACTCAGTAGATACGCTCGGAAATGTGTTTCGTTCGAGGCTATCATGTGTAAACGCTTCGAGGATGGGCTGAATGAAGATATAAAAATGTTCGTTGGCATTCTTGAAATACGAGAGTTCGTAGTACTTGTCGAGCGAGCTTGTAAAGCCGAAGAGCTTAGAAAAGAAAAACAAAAAGTTGATGTGGGAACTGGAGAGTTTCGTAAAAAGATCTTCGGGAAAGTCTCTTCAACAGGCATCGAAGAAATTTCGAGATGATGTGGGCCGGTCGAGAGGCACTTCGGGCCTTTTTAGACGAGATCGTGATCGACCCCCTGTGGGTACACGAGGCACTTCGGTCGCCAGTGTTGGGAATGAACGTCGAGACAGAACGAAATGTTGATATGGCGGTAAATGGCATTCGGGGAGTTGTAGATTCCCTGACCGCTCCTGTTACAAGTGCGGATCAGTTGACCACTTCATTAAAGATTGCCCGAGGTTGTTTGAACAGAATGAAAATCAGAGTGGGAAACCGGGTGCTACCACTGCTCGAGGTAGACCATCTGGAAATACGGGCAATGCTACTGGTGGTCAGAGAGGATCTAGAGATGCTACGACCAGATCCGAGGCTCGTGCGCCTGCTAGAGCTTATGCTATACGTGCCCGCGAGGATGCTTCTTCGCCTGATGTTATTACCGGTACTTTTACTCTCTTTGATACTAATGTAATTGCTTTGATTGACCCCGGTTCTACTCATTCATACATATGTGAAACCTTAGCATCCAGTAAGACTTTACCTATTGAGTCTACTGAGTTCGTAATTCGGGTGTCAAATCCCTTGGGTCGTTACGTGCTTGTCGACAAAGTGTGTAAGGAATGTCCCCTAGTAATTCGAGGTTCCTGTTTTTCGGCGGACTTGATGCTTTTGCCATTTGATGAATTTGATGTTATTCTTAGTTTGGATTGGCTGACCGCGCATGATGCAGTTGTGAACTGCAAAAGCAAGACTATTGATTTGAGGTGCGCAAATAACGAGATAATCCGAGTTGAGTCTACGGACTTAAATGGGTTGCCAGCTGTAATATCCTCAATGTTGGCCCAGAAATATGTAAGAAAAGGGTGCGAAACATACCTTGCGTATGTACTTGATGACAAAGAATTAGAAAAGAAACCCAAATCTGTACCGGTGGTTTGTGAATACCCGGATGTTTTTCTTGAAGAATTACCGGGTTTACCACCTGTTCGGGAGATAGAGTTTGGTATTGAGCTTGTACCTGGGACTACGCCGATTTCGATGGCTCCATATCGTATGGCACCAACCGAGTTAAAAGAGTTGAAAGCTCAGTTGCAAGAATTGACGGATAGAGGTTTTGCTCGACCAAGTTTCTCACCTTGGGGTGCACCAGTATTGTTCGTGAAAAAGAAGGACGGAACCATGAGGTTGTGCATTGACTATCGTCAACTGAATAAAGTGACGATAAAGAACAAATATCCGTTACCGCGTATCGATGATTTGTTCGACCAACTGAAGGGAGCCTCAGTGTTCTCAAAAATAGATTTGAGATCGGGCTATTATCAGTTGCGAATTTGAGATTCGGACATACCCAAAACTGCCTTCAGAACGAGATATGGTCACTACGAGTTCTTAGTGATGCCGTTTGGGCTCACTAATGCCCCTGCGGTATTTATGGATTTGATGAATCGGATCTTCAGACCATATTTGGATCGGTTCGTAGTTGTGTTCATTGATGACATCTTGGTCTATTCAAGAGATGAGACCGAACATGCTGAGCACCTGAGACTGGTGTTGCAAATTTTGCGGGATAAGCAGTTATATGCTAAGTTCAGTAAGCGTGAGTTCTGGTTAAGAGAGGTTAGCTTCTTGGGTCATGTGGTATCCGCATCGGGTATTCGAGTTGACCCGAGCAAAATTTCAGCCATACTTAACTGGAAGCCTCCAAGAAATATTACCGAAGTTCGGAGCTTCCTAGGGCTCGCCGGTTATTACTGACGATTTGTCAAAGGTTTCTCGATGATAGCCACACCAATGGCGAAGCTACTTCAAAAGGATGTTAAGTTCGAATGGACGGAGAAATGTCAGAAAAGTTTTGATCAACTAAAAACTTATTTGACTGAAGCTCCAATTTTAGTGCAACCCGAATCAGGCAAAAAGTTTGTCATTGATAGTGACGCATCCCTACTTGGGTTGGGTTGCGTATTGATGCAAGAAGGTCGAGTGGTGGCCTATGCGTCGAGACAATTAAAGCCACATGAGAAAAATTATCCGACCCATGATCTTGAACTAGCTGCCATCGTATTTGCTTTAAAAATATGGCGACATTACTTATTTGGTGAAAAGTGCCATGTATTTTCGGATCACAAAAGTCTCAAATATTTGATGACTCAAAGAGACTTAAATCTGCGACAAAGACGTTGGCTTGAGTTGTTGAAAGATTACGAGCTTGTCATTGATTACCACCCGGAAAAGGCTAATGTGGTTGCGGATGCCTTAAGCCGTAAATCATTGTTTGCTTTCCGAGCGATGAATGTGCACTTGTTTGTTCTACCCAACAATGTGTTAATAGCTGAATTAAAAGCCAAACCATTATTGATTCATCAAATTCGTGAAGCCCAGAAAGTTGATGATGAATTGGTTGCAAAACGGGCTGAGTGTGCTCCGAACAAGGAATCGGAGTTTCAAATTGATGATGATGATTGTTTGAGGTTCAAAAGTCGTTTGTGTGTTCCAAGGAATTCGGAACTCATTTCGATGATTCTGAACGAAGCCCATTGTAGCCGAATGTCAATTCACCCGGGGAGTACGAAAATGTACAACGATTTGAAACGTTGGTTTTGGTGGCATGGTATGAAACGAGACATCTCCGACTTTGTTTCGAGATGTTTAATATGTCAACAAGTGAAAGCGGAACATCAAGTGCCTTCAGGATTACTTCAGCCGATCATGATACCTGAGTGGAAATGGGATCGAGTCATAATGGACTTTGTGTCCGGACTGCCATTGTCAGCAAGTAAGAAAGATGCGATTTGGGTTGTTGTCGATAGACTGACTAAGTCGGCTCACTTTATCCCCGTGCGTACGGATTTTTCATTAGATAAACTAGCTGAATTGTACGTTTCTCAGATTGTGAGATTACACGGGGTACCTATTTCTATCGTGTCGGATAGAGATCCGAGATTCACCTCACGATTTTGGAGGAAATTGCAAGAAGCTTTGGGTACCAAGCTGCATTTTAGCACTGCTTTTCACCCCCAAACCGATGGTCAATCTGAGCGGATAATTCAGATACTTGAGGATATGTTGAGATGTTGCATCCTCGAGTTCAGTAGTTCATGGGAATGGTATTTACCTTTGATTGAATTCGCTTACAACAATAGTTTTCAATCAAGTATTAAGATGGCACCTTACGAGGCTTTGTACGGTCGTAAATGTCGTACACCATTTTTTTGGACCGAGCTCGGTGAAAGTAAAATTTTCGGAGTTGATTTGATTAAAGATGCCGAACAGAAAGTAAAGGTAATCCGTGAAAGTCTGAAAGCAGCCACAGATCGTTAAAAATCGTATGCGGATTTGAAACAAAAAGACATTGAATATCAGGTGGGAGATAAAGTGTTTCTTAAAGTTTCGCCTTGGAAAAAGGGTACTCAGATTTGGCCGTAAGGGCAAGTTGAGCCCGAGATTCATTGGGCCATACGAAATCTCCGAACGAGTTGGTCCGGTTGCGTGTAGATTGATTTTGCCCCCTGAACTTGAAAAGATTCACGATGTCTTTCATGTTTCGATGCTTCGACGTTATAGATCCGATCCGTCACATGTGATTAATCCCTCAGAAGTTGAAATTCAATCTGACTTGAGTTATGAAGAAGAACCGATTCGTATCCTAGTTCGTGAAGTGAAAGAGTTGCGAAACAAAAGGGTTCCGTTAGTTAAGGTGTTATGGCTCAAACACGGGATCGAGGAAGCTACTTGGGAAACCGAGAGCTCGATGAAAGAACGATACCCAAACCTATTTACCGGTAAGATTTTCGGGGATGAAAATTTCTTAAGTGGGGGAGAGTTGTGACAGCCCAAAATTGACCCTAGTCGGGAAGTGGTTTCGGGACCGCTAAACCGAGTCACCGAAATGTTTGAATGTGATATTTATTGTCTAGAATATGTAATTATGAATGTGTAAAAATTTCAAGCTTCGATTTAGTCGATTGCATGTGAATTTAGTCAATAGGACTTATGTGCGACATTTTTGAAATGTGATAGGTCGAAGCATAAGGACCTATTAGTGCATGAAATAAAAAAGGGGGACTTGCATGTCAAATTCCCCCCTATTAGTAGTGGTCGGCCATGACAAGCATGGTAGACCAAGTGTGATGGGCAAGACATGTCATAGACATGTTGTGTTGGTGCATCATGGGTGGAAAAAAATAAAATAATGAGCATGGAAATTAAATAATGAAAGGGAATATGATGAAAACAAAAAAAAAAGTGTGTGGTTGTTTCTTCCCCCCCCCATTTAGCCGAAACTAGAAAGAAAAACAAAAAAAAAAGTGCTCATCCTTTGGTTCATCTTTGGCCAAAAATTTTAAGGAGGAAGGAAGAAGAAAGGTTGAAGAGGTTCGGCCATGCATGTGACTAGGCTAAGGTATGTTTGGTGATGTTCCATGAGATGCATGCATATTTTAGTTGTTAGCTTGAGTTCTACCTAGCCCATGGTCTAAATCTTGCTATGTGATGGAAATAACACTCGGCCATGGATGCATCATTCTTGGTTGATGTTTGATGTTGTGGTGATGAGGCATGAAGATGAGTTAAGTTTCGGCTAAGGTGGATTTGTGTTGATGTCATTTGCATGCTAAGTGTAAAGCTTTGTAATGATGCATGTGATGGTGGATTGATGATTCTTGAATCTTCTTTTTAGCATTTTTGAGTGAGCACATATGTGCATTGATTGCTAAATGGAGAAGAATCGGCTAGCAAGTTGTGTGCTAAGGCCGAATATAATTTTTGTAGATTAATGAGTAATGCATGTGTTAAATTGATGGAAAGGGAGAGGATGCTTTACTAGTGTATATATGTGTGTATTAGCCAAGTTTTGAACTTGAAACAAAAGGGTGTTTAGTCAATACAAGTGACCATACTTGTAGAATGTATTAAGTGTTGAAATCGGCCCCAAAATAGACATGCATATTCGGCCAAGGGGGAAAAATTAGCTAAAATGTTGAGTTTGATTCATGATTCCGTACATATGTGACCTTAATGTCTAAAGTATAAATATGGGCTAAGTGCCTTGTGTTCCTCTTTTCGATGCTCAAATGATTAAATCAATTTATTTGTTTAATTAAGCTCAAGAGCAAAGGGGAACTAAATCCGATAAAGGGAAGGAAAAAGTGGTCGAATAGCTATCAGAATCGTTCGACAACACCCGAGGTAAGTTCTTGAGTAAGAGAGCTTAAATTAAGATTTGATTAGATCATGTTTTAAGCAAATCAAAATCATGCTCTTTGTGTGTGGCTATTGAGCCGAAATTACAAGAATGATAAGTGTCTTGTGTTTGAGTTTTGCTAACGAAAATGAAATACGAATGTGCCATGATTTATTGTTAAATGTGCATGGGTATTTGAATGATGTCCGGGCTAAGTGCCGAAGGCTTTGTGCTAAGTGACCATATCTGGACTAAGATCCGAAGGCATTTGTGCGAGATACTAATTCCGGGCTAAGCCCGAAGGCATTGGTGCGAGTTACTAAATCCGGGTTAATTCCCGAAGGCATTTGTGCGAGTTACTAAATCCGGGTTAATTCCCGAAGGCATTTGTGCGAGTTACTAAATCCGGGTTAAGTCCCGAAGGCATTTGTGCGAGTTACTATAACCGGGCTATGTCCCGAAGGCATTTGAACGAGGAGCTATATCCGGTTAAATTCCGAAGGTACGTGATTTGGGAATGAATGATCTTGCTGTAAAAATTTCAGTTAATACTCTAGAAACATCCCAACATTGAGGTATGTTTCGTATGTGCTTGAATTTAGTTGAGCCCTTACAAATAAGTATTCGCTCAGTTGATAAACGAGCTACTGGCCTTTGGCTAAGTTGATCTTTTGTGTATGTACATAAGGGTTGGTAATGTGAAGCAAGTATGATATCGAAAATTTGTGCATATGAAATTATCCGTTTAGCTATATGAATGCTATACTTTTGTTGTGCTGGAATTCCTTGCTCAAAACTTACTAAGCATAAATTGCTTACTCCATTCATTGCTCCTCTGTTTTATAGATTTGGTTCTCCAGCTATCAGACTTGGGATTTTGAAGTCGAAGTCGCCCACACTATCAAAGCCCCCCTTTTGGTACAATTTTGGTTGAACTTCGAAATGGCATGTATAGGACTACCCGTTTGTTGTGGGTCATGGACCCTTTGGACTTGTATAATTTTGGATAGCCATGCGAAAATGGCTTATATATGTTTGAGTATAACGTTATAATTATTTGGTATGGATATGGTTATTGAGAGGTGTGGATATGCTTAACAAGGATGGGCCATGGAAACTATGAAATAGGTAAAGTCTACCTTAAAGGCAGATGCTGACAGCAGCAGTGATATAGATTTGGAAAATCACTAAAAATAGTAGGAAGGGAATTAAATAGTGAATAAATTATGTAAACAAACCTTGATGAATCTATTTTCATAGGAAAGTAACGAAACGATCATATGGATAGTATGTTAAGAGATATTCAGGTTCTCGTGAGACAGGGCCAGAACGGTTTCTGGATTCCCTGTTCCGACTTTGGAAATTCATTATAAATTAACCAGAGATAATTAGGAGTCATACCATATATGTATAGATTCCTCTCTAAGTCTAGTTTCTATAGAAACAAACGGCATCAGTATTGAAGCTCTGTGCAGGGAGATATCCAGGTCGTAATGCGCAAAGGTCAGTGTAGTCGATCCCTGTAACATTGGAGACTTTGACTAATAAACTGTAATAATTGGCCTGACCAAAAATTCTAGAAAAAATATGTAGATGGGTATATGAGTCTAGTTTCAGGGAAAAATCACGAAACTGATTTTCGAGTTGTGAAACTCAAGATATGATTTTGAAAGCGACTAGTACGCAGATTGGCAGTGTCTGGGAAATTTTTTTTATAAGGGGTTTAAAGTCTGTTAACACCTCGTGTTCGACTCCGGTGTCAGTCTCAGGTTCGGGGTGTTACACATAATTTTGAATTTGATAAAGATATTGAGAGTTTCCATTGTTGAATCTATGATTTATTTGATGTTTAATGTTGAATTATGAAAGCTTGGTGATAGATATTCATGTTTTGTAAAGTGATTTTTGATGAAAATGCATATTAAGGGCTAAATTGAGAAAATGTAAAATGTAGTGGTTAAAAGTGTGAATAAATGAAAATTATGGGCTTCTAGGGGCACTATGGTAATTCGGATAGCATGGGTTAGTATTGAATTTCATTAATTTGTGATTTTATGAAATAAGGACTAAATTGTGAAAAATGTGAATTTGTGGGGCAAAAGTGTAAATGTGTTTTAAAGTGTATTATGGACTAAATTGATTGAATAGATGGTTGAATAAGTTAATTTTGTATATATTTAGATCAAGAAAAGTAGAATACAGACTTGGATCAGGGAAAAGATAAAGTTATCGACTAATCGTTTCGATTTGCTGTTTTAGCATCTGAGGTAAGTTCTTATGTAATATGCATTGTTATATTTATGTTTTTAATGCTTAGATATCTTATAAATTGTATATATGTGACTACTGTTATGTTTGATGACATATCGGATAAATATGACACTTAGTGTGCGGTTCGATATAGCTTCGGCTAAATTTGGCACTTAGTGTGCGATCTGAGATAGTTTCGTGGCACTTAGTGTGTGAGATTTCGAGTATGGCACTTAGTGTACGATATATTGAGAATGACACTTAGTGTGAAAGATATTGAGTATGGTACTTAGTGTATGAGACATCGAATATGCAATGCAATTTCGTGTATGTATGAACTTGTCATGGATCGGTACAGGTATGTACATGTATGTTATGACCTTAAAATCGAAGAAGTTACAAAGTTTGTATATAAGCTTATGAATAAGCATGTGAAAGGTTTGTTAGAAATCTTGAATTTCATTTATTGTGTTTAAATTAATGAATGGTAATTGTATTAGTTAAGTTTATGTCATACGAGCTTACTAAGCTATAAAGCTTACCTTGTTTATTTTTCCATGCCTTATAGTGATTAAAGCTACCTCGGATCTGGGAGTCATCGGGAACATCATCGCACTATCGAACATCTATTTTTGCTACTTTTGAAGTTATGTATATTTGGTATATGGCATGTATAGGCTTGTATCATTTTGGTATGCTTGTTGGATGTGTATTTTGACCATTCAAGTTGGCATAAAATGATGAACTTGAGAAATGGCCATATCACATGCATGGGGTGGGTTTTGTGAAAAGCGAAGTTATGTGGCAGTTTATCTACGATTATGTGGTGGTTTGTGCATAATGCGTTATGTGGCCGTTTATCGGAAATTACATGGTGGCTTGTCCATAATGGTGTGTTATTGGATAGACAGGTTATGGGGAACTCGATACTGGTGTGTAGAAGAGATGGGTAGGAAATTTTAGAAAACCTGCATCATTTTAAAACATACATCGACATGTTCATGCATAAGTATCAATGTTAGAACTTGTGATTATTATGATGATTGATATTTTGATAAGTATGCGATTATATTTGTGTTGATCTCACACTGGCTCTTTAAAGCTCACCCACATTACTTATGTGTTTCAGATCATCATGGTTAGGACTCGGATGCCGTCATCAGTGAGGCTCTCGGGAATGTTTCAAATAAATATGCATTTCTATTATGTTTCAGACTTTTGTGGACTATACTAATGTTTGGAATTTTATTTATGTTAGACTATAGAACTATGACATAGAATTTTTAAACTTTGGACATCGAACAATTTCCATGGACTTTTCTTATGGACTAAATAATTTGGTATTTTCTTAATAAAATCCTTTTCTGTAAACTCAGTTTATCGACTTTGTATTGAAAGATCATCAAGTTGTTTTACAAATATTAAACAAGGTTTCTTTCAAAATTTTATTAAAAATATCGTATTTAAGAGAATACTAGCACATGCTTTTCAAAGGTTAAACCAGCGTATGTCAACACAAGTTTTCACCATAACTATGGTCCATGTAATTGCTTAGATTGGGTCATAACGTCTAAGCCCGATTTGAGGGGTTACATTTTCAAAGTCAATACTTGTATTATATATGCTCAATAGTCATCTTTTATATTTCTTATTTTGATTTGTGTTGCTTGAGGAGAAGCAATGGCTTAAGTGTGGGGGAGTTTGATCCGTCATAATTCAATGTAGTAGATTAAACTAAATTTCACACTTTAGGAGCTTGAAAGCAAACATTTCCATTAAGTTTTAGTTATGTTTTTATATGTTTTCTTAAAATTAATAAAATGTGAAAATTTAGTCTTCTATTGACCTTAGGGGCCAAATAAGGCCTAAGGGTAAGCTAATGAACTTTGTAAGTGTGCAAGAGACCATTATAAGGTTTAATAAATCGATACTGGTAACTAGCAACATAGAATGATCAATGTCGCAACATAGGGAGCATAATAGAGAAATCACGAGACTGCTTTCGATATTGAGACACAACCTAAAGGTGTGGAAACATACCCCCGAAGATATCCCAAGAGGAATATATTTACTCCTTTGTTGTGACACAGATCCTGATGTGTCACGACATCGAATCTAGATGAGAATTAAACACGAGCCAGGGGGCGTTTTGGTCCACACAATCAAACTTAAAGCTCAGGAACATCATCTAACCTAATGTTAAGGATGACAGCAACCTGAAATCTATAAATAGGCTCATTTGTCACATATTATAGGGACCAATTACTTAGTTTAGAATTATTCTTTTAAATTCAATTCAAACTTTTCTTTCTTCTTAGGTTTTAGATTTATTTTCAATTTGTTCTTTGTTTATCTCGAGAGATCTGATTTATGGAAGACAATCAAACTTGTGGATTCACTTCATTTTTAAAATAATTCAGGCGTTTTCTTAAACTCTATACTTTCGATTCGTTTATCATGCGTATTCTTTATATCGATTCTATATTGATCATGAAAACCATGAGAAACTAATCCTTCTATGTGGGATTAGCATGTTGAGGTATAATCTATTAACTTTTTTTAGGGCTATTCAATAATTAAATATTTGGAAAAGGAAGAACGTAAAACCCTAAGCCTGAAAACCCTAGGAAGTCATCAAGGAGAGAATTAACCCAAAATTGGTGTGGCCTATCCGTGGACAACTTTACCCCAAGCCGGTGTGGACTGTGAGGTCGAATGATAAGTAATCATTGTTGACTCTTTATTTGAGTGGAAGATCTAAAGATCGTACTGGGATATTGACTAGTTTATTGACGAGGAACCCAAAGCAATAGTTAATGGGGATTACCAAAGCGTGCCAATCACCCATAATCAGATTTGGTTTACTCCATTTTTCATTCTCTTGATTTTTCATTCTTATTTTATTTTATTATTTCTCAAAAGCTCGTTTTATTATGTTTTCATACTGTAACTAATTTAGAGTACTAATTAGATCTTTCACTGTTCAAGTTAAAACTAGCACTAGCCTCCCTTGGGTAAGATCCTCAGAGTACTCACCTACTCTGTTGTAACTATATTACAACTGAACTTGTAAACTTGTAGATACCACCTCATCATTATATCTTTTAATGCAGTATTTACACTCTGGATTTTAGTATGTCCAGAGGCGGCCAGGCTTTCTACATTATCTTTTACATCCTATTATGTCAAGTTTGCTGGGCTTGCTTTTACCTGTTCCTTCCTGTAACAACCCTAACCCATTTCTATCGCTGGAGTAGGATTATGAGGCATTACCGATCAATATAGATCAAATAGCATACATAAATCATGCATTTATACTCAAATAGTATTTAACATAATTACATTGTCCCTTATTAGGGTCTACGAGATCTTAAACATCTTTTAGAAGTGGTTCGGGACTAAACCGATAACATTTAATAATTTTGGAAACTTAGAATTTTTTTCAAACATACAGGGGTTACACGCCTGTGTGAACAGGCCGTGTGCCTCACACGGCTCCAGACACGGCCGTGTCATAGGCTGTGTGGAAACAGGGCATACATACTGACTTGGGTCACACGGCCAACCACATGCCTGTGTGCCTTTCAAAGTGGCCACACACACCCGTGTGCCAATCCGTGCTAAAATTGTAGGATATACTGACTAGTACCACACGGCTAGTCACACGCTCGTGTGTGAGACCGTGTGGTGCATAATGACTTCATTTTATTGTCATCACCAGGGGACACACGGCTGTGTAACATGATCATATGTCGTACACAGCTGAGACACACGCTCGTGTCTCTACCTGTGTGGACAAAAATAGGCCATTTGCAAGGCCAATTTGCCACTGTTTTTCCACATACCTATAAACACTCAAATGGTACCATTTTAACATACAAATAGGCAGCCAAAATCATCCAACAAATGCACAATTATACTATATCCATTTCGACCAAATTCAATGCTCAAATTAATGCCAAATACTTATTCAACTCAACTTCTAAATCATATTTCATCAAAAACATTTCTCAAACATTATACTCCATGAATCAATCCAACATTTGCAACTATAAAACCATAACCATATTCATACCAAACATGCCAAGATAAGCAACCACTTATGGCTATATAAATACAACCAAAACATGTACATTTATGAGCCATTTCTAATAGCCAAACACACATCAATATTAACGTCATTTACAAGCCAGTTCTTATGGCTAAAATCACAACCAAAATACCATAACTAACCTATACATGCCATATACCATAAACTTAACTCAAAAGTACCGACTTAGATGTTTGATAGTGTGATGATGTTCCGAGGACTCCCGGATCTGAGCTATCCTTGATTCTTTATTAAACATAGGAAAAGAACATGAAGTGAGCTTCATAACTTAGTAAGTTCATATTAATGTAATGAGCAATTTCATCATTCATTCACAATACAAACAATAGAAATTCAAGATAACACAAATACATTAAATCTCAGGCCACTTGATAATTCATTCACTAGCATACCAAGAATTGATCCATTTTATGTATTCAATGTTTATAAACTTTACGTAGTACCTGTACCAACTTGTACCAATCTCATTCTAGTCCACATCTTTCAATTTCCCATTGAACCATTCGGAATAGAAGTCAGATATTCAAGGATCTCAATCGATAAGTACCTATACCATGGCCCTTAACCAAATCAAGGTAACTTACCCCGGAGTACCTATACCATGGCCCGTAGCCAAATCAAGGTAAAATTCACACTCGAAGTGTCGATATCATGGCCCGAAGCCAACACAATAACCTAATGACATGTCACTAGCATCCTAGACTATTCCTAAGGTTCAACGGGGATTTTGCAATACCATATCGTAGTCGAATCATTTCGAATTTCTGTCGAATCATTTTCAAACTTATCCATAATCATATAATTACAATTTATGCTATATCAAAGCATTTAAAATACAATTATAAATAAGCTATTGCATACGAACTTACCTCGCGTTCGAAATTGATGGATCAGATCGACTATTCGACAACATTCCTTTTCCCCTGATCTAAATTTGAAATCTTTCTTTCTTTATCTATATGAATTCAAAATTAACTTATTTATTCATCTACTCATTCCATTTAATCCAAAATTACTCATTTGGGCATTTTTACATATTAGCCCCTATATTTTCACATTTAATCAATTCCATCCTTATTTCACAATTACACAAAATTCACATAATTCAACAAGACCCATGCTTGGCCGAATTTCATATAGGTCCCTAGCAGCCCAAAAATTTCATTTATTTCATATTTCAACCACTCAATTAGCATATTTCATAATTTAATCCCTATTTAACATTTTTGTCAAAAATCACTCTACAAAACATGAAAATCTATCATCAAAAATTCATATTTCATCTTCAAACACCAAAGAACACATGAACTCATCAATGGAAACTCTTAAAACCTTTAAAAATTTCAAAATCTATAGTACGGGCTAGCTAGAATATGAAGCAACGATCTTAAAAACGTAAAAATTATCAAAAACCGAGCTCAAAACACTTACTAAATGAGCTATGAAGATGGTGAACCCTAAAACACAACCATGAAGCTTTATTCTTCTTCTATATTCATCTAAACGATGATAATGAAGCATAATTTTGATTTTGTTTTGTTTATTATAACATTTATTAACTAATTACATTATTAACCTTTAATAAATAACTTAAAATTCATTTAATGGTTGTCCAAAATTATCCACTATCATTTAGAATGGTCTAATTACCATTTAAGGCCATCATATTTAAAAGCCAAAGTCAATTGACACCTTAAACAGGTAGAATGCAACTTTTACATTTTACGTGATTTAGTCCTTTTTTCTCAAATTGAGCAATTAAACGATAAAATTAGCTCACGAAATTTTCACACATATCAATAACATGCTGTAAACACATAAAATAATATTAAAATAATTTTTCAACACCAAATTTGTGGTTCTGAAACCATTGTTCTGATTTAGCTAAAACCAAGCTGTTACAACTTTCCCCCTTAAGGATTTTCGTCCCCAAAAATCTTACCAGTGAATAGGTTCGGGTATTGTTTTGTCATAGCATCCTTGGGTTCCCATGTAGCTTCTTCAACTCCGTGTCGATGCCACAATACTTTCACTAACGCTATTCTCTTGTTTCCCAGCTCTTTGATCTCGCAAGCTACAATTCGAATCGATTCTTCAGTATATGACATATCAGAATGAATTTCAACCTCGGTCAGGGAAATGACATGTGAAGGGTCTGATCGATATCGTCGAAGCATTATTACATGAAACACATTATGTATATTCTCTAACTCAGATGGTAAAGATAGTCGATACACCACTAGCCCAACTTACTTGGTAATTTGATACAGTCCGATGAATTGCAGACTTAATTTCCCTTTCCGACAAAACTGCAATATCTTTTTCCACAGCGAAACTTTCAAAAACACTTTATCCCTGATCTGAAACTCAATATATTTCTATTTCAAATCCACGTACGATTTCTATCGATCTAAAGCTGCTTTCAAACTATCATGAATTACTTTCACTTTTTCTTCTGTTTCTCTGATCAGATCAACTCCGTGATTTTTATTCTAGTTAAGTTCAGTCCAATACAACGATGTTCAACATTTACGATAATATAGAGCTTTGTATGGTGGCATCTTTATACTCGATTGAAAGCTATTATTGTAAGCAAATTCAATCAGCGTTAGATATTTGTCCCAGTTACTTTCAAATTCAAGAATGCAACATCGCAACATATCCTCAAGTATCTGAATAGCTCATTCAGATTGACCATCCGTTTGCGAGTGAAATGAAGTGCTAAAATTCAGCTTTGAACCCAAAGCTTCTTGTAATCTCTTCCGAAATCATGAAGTAAATCTCGAATCCCTATCTGATACAATAGATAGTGGCACTCCGTGCAAACGAACAATCTCTGAGATATATAACTCAGCCAATTTATCAAATGAATAACCCGTATGTAGAAGAATGAAATGAGCTGATTTTGTTAATCTGTCAACAACAATCCATATCGCATCTTTCTTTCTTAGAGATAAAGGCAAACCCAATATAAAATCCATTGTTACTCTATCCTACTTTTACTCAGCAACCATAATAGGATGTAATAAACCTGAAGGAACTTGATTCTCAGCTTTGACTTGCTGATAAATTAAACATTTTGAAACAAATTCTGAGATATCGCGTTTCATGTCGTGCCATCTGTGACAGCCCTAGTGTGACCCCAGTCGGAAAGTGGCTTCGGGACCACAAAACTGAGTCATAAAAATAATTAATTGCTATATTCTATGCTTATTATATGTGTACATGCATATGTGGAGGTTTCATTCCCTAATTTTGCCAATTGTATGAAAAATTATTGAATAGGGATCAATATGAGACATGGTGAATTATGATAGGCTAATTTAAAATGGTCTACTAGTGCATGTACCAAAAAGGGTGGTTTTGTATTTCAATTTACCCAAAAGAAGTAGAGTGGCCGGCCAAGGGGTGATGGAGCTCCACTTATTCTAATTTAATATGTTTTGTTTAGTTAACAATTAAAATAAAAAGGAATTAAAAAAGGAAAAAGGTGAATAAAATAAGGAGGGAAGAGGGAGTGTTCATCTTTTTTTTCTTGGCAATTGCCATGAGTGAGGAGAAGGAAGGGAGACTTGGTTATTTGATTTTGGCTTGGAAGATGGCTAGAATGAGGTATGTATTGAATGATTCTTGAAAATCTATGCTTGTTTGAGATGGTTAGTTCCAATTCTACTCATCCTATATATTAGACTTAGGATTTTGGGGTTGAAATTCGGCCAAGAAGTTTGAAACTCTTAGTAGATGTGTTAATTTCTTTTAACTTGAAAGTTGAGGTTAAAATGGGTTAAGTGATTGCCGAATCTACTTTAGGGGTGGAGGATTGTGTTCATGTTATATTGAATAGGTAGAGGTTGTAATGAGGTTGCAATTATTGAATTGTTAGTTGGGTAACAAATGAAGCAATCGGCTATATGGGATAAAAATGGGATGTTCATTTTAGTTGTTGTTTCATTTTTTGTGAGAAATGGGTCAAGTGTTCATGAGATGAAATGTTGTGATTTGAGGAATTATAGGTGATAGTATAGATATACATATTTGGCCATCACTTGGGAGCTTATGTGATGTTGAGTATAAAATTAGCAAGGTGATTGCCGAATGTCCAAGTATGCATATGCATGTGTGATTAGATTATTGAAAGTATGGTAATTGCATAATATTATTAGCCGAATAGCTAAGAACACAAGGTAGCAAGATAAAAATTTTACCATGCCATTCCGTATGTCATAAAATCATTAAAATGTGAATACCAATATATGTTGCAAAGCGGTTGAATGAGTTAATTTATTTGTATGAGCTCAAGATCCTAAAGGAGAGGCGTCCAACAAGGGGAAATCGAAGATCATCGAGTAGTCGACTTGGAGTTATTTTACCCAACACAAGGTAAGTCATTAAGCATATATTTGGTATTGATTTAAATAGTCATAATGTCTATGTAATTATGTCGAATGAAATGATAAATATATATATACACGTATGCATGGGGTGATGAAAGTATTGAATGAAAAAGAAAAGAGGTGAGGTGTATTGAGATGTTGATTTTGGCACTAAGTGTGCGGGTATAAAGAATTATGATCATGAGATTGGCACTAAGTGTGCGGGTTTAAATTGCATAGCACTAAGTGTGCAAGTTTGATTATATAGCACTAAGTGTGCGAGTTTGATTATGTAAGCACTAAGTGTGCGAGTTTTATTATATAACACTAAGTGTGCGGACTTACTATATGTTTTTGAAGCACTATTGACACTAAGTGTGTGACCTTATTGAGTTGGTCACGGACAGCGGACGAGTAAGTGTCTTGAGTTCGTGGCTAATAGACGTTATGTTTATATTTGGAATTCTTGCTTGATAAGTTTTGAACCTATGTGATAATTATACTTGAAGTGACGTACATGAGATTCATCGTGGAATAGAGGGAATGTTATTTAGTTGCATGAATGTAACGAGAATGAAAGCATCCATGGAAAATGCCTCAAATACCATGTTGAGTAGCATATGAAAAATTGATGTAGTACTTTGTATGATATTGAGCCGAAAGGTCTAAGGAACCATGGCATAGTTGGTATGGGTGGAGAGAATTAACCCCTTTTCACTTGTTTTCTCATGTGATAATTTATTAATGGATGATTATGTAATGCTTATGACTTACTGAGTTATATACTCACTTGGTGTTTGCTTGTCACCTACTTTAGGTTTCTTGGACTCGCCTTTTTGCGTGCTTGGGACCGTCATCGAAGCCATCACACCAACTAGCAAGTTTTGGTACTTTCTTCTTAGTCGGTCTAGGAGAACATTTCGACATGTATAGGCTATTATGTTGTGTTTGAACTTTGGTATGTAAACTTTCAGCCATGCGAAAATGGCATAAATGTTAATTTGGACTTTGGGTCCTATGATATTTAGTTATAAATCTTAGTAAATGGGTTTTATAATGTGGTCATGACTGATATTGGGCCAATTCGGTTTTGGTTGAATAATAGTTGAGGCCTATTCGATTTTTATGCCATATGTCATGGTTGATTATTTTTTGTGCTAAAATTCATGATATGGCAATAGTGTAGTAGGGAGATGTTTGACAATGATTAGCCTTTGGCATGGCTAGTCATGATCATAATTTGTGATATGTATGATGAATTATTAGTTAGATCAAGGAGAAATCACGAAATAGGCATAGTTGCTTTAGTAACAGATGCTGGCAGCAGCAGTGATGTGAGATTGAAAAATCACTAAAAATAGTAGGAATGGAATTAAATAATTAATAAATTATGTAATCGAAGCTCGATGAGTCTATTTTCATATGGAAGAAACGAAATGACCATATGAGCTGTATGTTAGGAGATAATTAAACTCTTGTGAAACAGGGCCAGAGCGATTTTTGGATCCCCTGTTCCGACTTTAGAAATTCACCATAAATTAATCAGAGATAGATTCCCTTTTGAGTCTAGTCTCATTAGAAACAAACGACATAAGTATTGAAGCTCTGTAAAGGGAGATATCCAAGTCGTAATGCACAAAGGTCAGAGAGTCGAACCCAGGAACAGGGACGACCTTAACTAATAAACTGTACCAATTGGCTTGACCAAAAATTCTACAAAAATTCTACCATATAGATATATGAGTCTAGTTCCGGGGAAAATTTACGGAACTGGATTTCGAGTTTCAGAACTCAAGATATGATTTTTAAAGTGACTAGTACACAGATTGGCAGCTTGTCTGGGAAATTTTTAATAAGTGGTTTGAAGTCTGTTAACACCTCGTGTTCGACTCCGGCGACGGTCTCGGGTTCGGGGTGTTACACCATCCGTAAAGTTGTTTCAAATTGTTAAACATTTTCGTGATTCTAGGATGTACTAACAAAAGACTACTGAGTGCTTCGTTTAGAATCTTCTGAATGAGCTTAAAATTTCTTGGTACACATATTCTATCACGAAACATAAAACAGTTATCAGGCCCTACTTGAAACTCGAAATAAAAAATCGACTCACACTGAGACGTTTTGCTTGCAACTCTTATCAATTTTTTTAGCCTCAAAATATGCTGTAGAAATAATGATCTCATTTTCAACTTATCTACTATCGAACCGTCGTCAGACAAAGCTAATTGTGTGTTCAAAGCACATAAAGCAAATAAAGACTTTCGACTCAAAGCATCAGCAACTATGTTTGCTTTCCTCAGATGATAGTCAATTATTAATTCATAGCCTTTTAGCAATTCTAACCATCTTCGCTGTCGCAAATTCAAATCTTTCTGAGTTATCAGATATTTCAAGCTTTTGTGATCAGTATAAATATGGTATTTCTCACCAAACAAGTAATGACACCAAATTTTCAATGCGAACACTATCGTGGCTAACTTTAGACCGTGTGTCAGATAATTCTTTTTGTGCTGCTTCAATTGTCTCGAGGCATAAGCTACAACTGTGCATTCCTTTATCAAAACCCAACCCAGACCATTTAACAATGCATGACTGAAAACTACAAATTCTTTACCCGGCTCAAGCTAAACTGACACTGGTGCCTCTGTCAATAATGCTTTCAACTGCTCAAAGCTCTGCTGACACTTTTCTAACCACTCAAATTTAACATCTTTTTGAAGCAATTGTGTCATCGGAGTAGCAATCATCGAGAAACCTTTCACAAACCTTTCACATTTCTCGGAGGCTTCTAATCTATAATTGCAGAAATTTTGCTCGAGTCAACTCGGATACCCGCGGTTGAAACTATTTGCCCTAGAAAACCAATTTCTTGTAGCCAAAACTCATATTTGCTGGACTTTGCAAACAACTATTTATCTATCAAAGTTCGTAACACGAATCTCAAATGCTCGGCATGCTCAGATTCATTACGAGAGTAAATCAAAATGTCATCAATAAACACAACTATGAATTGGTCTAAGTACGGCCTTAAAACCCAGTTCACCAAGTCCATAAAAACAGCAGGTGCATTTGTTAGTCCGAAAGGCATAACGAGAAATTTGTAGTGTCCGTACATTGTTCTAAATGCAGTCTTTGGCACATCTAAGTTTTTAACTCGTAACTGGTAATAACCCAATCTCAAATCAATTTTCGAAAACACTATTACCTCTTTTAACTGATCAAACAAATCATCTATTCGTGGCAAAGGGTATTTACTCTTGATCATCACTTTGTTGAGCTGTCAATAGTCTATATACATTCTCATCGTGCCGTCTTTCTTTTTCACAAATAACACCGGTGCACCCCAAGGAGAAAAACTCGGTCTAGGAAAACCTCTATCTATCAATTCTTGCAACTGAGCTTTTAATTCTTTTAACTCTATCGGAGCCATTCTTTACGGAGCTATTGATATTGGTGTTGTACCCAATACTAATTTAATACCAAACTCAACCTTTTTGATAGGTGGTAAACCCGGTAACTCTTCGAGAAATACATTTGGATACTCGCACACAATTGGTACTAATTCAATCTTTGTTTCTGTCACTTTCATATCAAGTACATAAGCAAGACCAACTTCACACCCCTTTTTCACAAATCTTTGAGCTAAAATAGACGAGATCACAACTGGAAAACTATTTAGATCATTAGATTCAATTCTAATAGTCTCATTATTCTAACATTTCAGTTCAATTGTCTTTTGTCTACAATCTAATATAGCATCATGCATAGTTAGCCAATCCATACCCAAAATCACATCAAATTCATCGAATGAAAACAATATCAGATTAATCAGAAAATAGAAACCCTGATTCATTAACGGACAATTCTTCCAGACTTTGTCAACCAAAACACATTTGCCTAAGGGGTTCGATCTAATCATAAATTCAGTAGGCTCTATAGGGAAAGTCTTACTAGATACTAAATTCAGACATATATAAAAATGAGTTGATCCTAGATCTATCAATGCAATCACATTAGTATCATAGTGTGTGAAAGTACCAGTGATAACATCTGAAGATGAAGCTTTTGCGAGCACGAATAGTGTAGGCTCTGGTAGGTGCTCTGGCCTCGGATCTCATAACTAAATCCTTTATCGCACCTCTACTACCACTTACATTCCCAGCAATTCTAGGTGGTCTACATCTATTCGACGTGTTACTTGGTCTCATATTCTAAACTTTACTTTTCTCATCCAACTCAGGGCAATCTCATATGAATTGATCTATCGAACCACATTTGTAACAAGCTTTATTATTTTTATTCCAGTATTCTCCAAAATGTCGTCACTTGCACTGCTGACATTTAGGTTTGTTCTCTCGTACATTTCCAATACTCGACACTGATGTAGCTTGAACTTTAAAATTGGAGTATTGTTTTCTATGATCTCTGTTCGAATATTCATTAGAAACATTTGTGCGAGCATACGAATCTTTGAATTTCTTTGATGAAGATTGATACGGCTTACTCATCAATCTTTTTCTTGAGTCTTTAGCTTCAAAATCTGCTTATCTATTTTCTTTGCTAGGATCCTTAGCTTTACAGGCCCTTTCAACCAGAACAACGAATTCTTTGAACTCTAGAATTCTGGCTAGAAGTTTTATGTCTTCGTCCAGCCCATCAACAAAGCGCTTGCACATTTTTTCTTCAGTAGACACATACTCTTGAGCATACTTGCTTAATCTTACGAATTCTCTTTCATACTCAGTAATAGTCATTCGGTCTTGTTTTAACTCTAGAAACTCTTTATGCTTTTGATCAAGGAATCGCTGACTTATATATTTCTTTTGGAACTCCGTCTAAAAGAATTCCCAGTTAACCCGTTCTTTCGGAACCACAAATATCAGCGTGTTCAACCATTGATACGCAGTGTCTCTCAGCAAAGATACAACACATTTAATACATTCACCAGGAGTACAAGATAATTCGTCGAATACTGGAATCGTATTCTCGAGCCAGAGCCCAGCTCTCTCAGCATCATCATCAATAGTAGCTCAAAACTCTTCAGCCCCGTGTTTACGAATTTTATCTACTAGTGGCTTATTCCACCGTATTGGATGTACAAATTGAGGAACAACAGGGATTTGTTAAGGAATTGGTGGGGGTGGAGGTTGTTGTGCAGCAGTATTCGTTTGAGCAAACTCCGTGAACCAATAGCTCATCATTTGGAAAAAGGCTTGTTTACCCTCTCCCTCATGACTACTTGTTGTAGAATCTGTTAGCGCTGCCCTTTAAGTGGGAACAGGCACATTACTCTCTACATCATCGGCTACAGCTCTTTTGGGATCCATTACTACACAAAAACACAGTTCAAGCTGTTAGGAATCATCACACTATTATAGGGTATATAAGGTATATAAAGCTAGACTCTCACACACGCTACGTTAATCCTAGAATCAACTAAATCGTAGCTCCGATACCAATTAAATGTAACACCCCTAACTTGTTTCCGTCACCAGAATAGGATTATGAGGCATTACCGATCAATATACATCAAATAGCATACATAAATCATACATTTATGCATTTATACTCAAATACCATTCAACAATATTACATTATCCCTTATTAGGGTCTACGAGACCTTAAAAATGTTTTAGAAGTGGTTTGGGACTAAACCGATAACATATGATAATTTTGGAAACTTAGAAATTTTTTCAAACATACAAGGGTCACACGCCAGTGGGCACACGGCTCCAAACACGCTCGTGTCTTAGGTCGTGTGGAAACAGGGCATACATACTAACTTGGGTCACACGGCCAATGTAACGCCCCAATTTTTAGGTTTTCTGTGTTTCTGTGATTTTTAAAATTTGTGTGTGTTCTGGTTAGTTAAAACATATATTTTAGTAGGTTAGTGGGCCTTTGGAAAGCCCAAACTTAAGTTAAATTCGTAGTAGTCTTCAGAATTTTAATTTTATGAACAGGTGATGCAATTGGCGTTTGGGCTTTTAAGAGTAAAGGGGTAAAAGATGAAACAAAAAGGAGTGTGGTGTAGTGGCAAGGTGGTGCCACTTAGAGGACAAGGAAGTGACACCATAGAGGAAGAAAGGGGTCCAAGGTTCAAGTCTTGGCTCTTGCAATATATTTTGGTTTTTCTTTTCAATAAATCTGGAAGCAAGTAGGTGCACTTTAAAGTTTAATGTGTTGGATTTATGACACAAATGAGTTGATGGCCTAGTGGTGGTGGCGTGAGTTGGCATGTGAGAGGACTTTGGTTCGAATCCCTTGGCACGCAAAGGTTGATTATTTTGCTATGTTGGGACGGCAAGAGTTGGTGTTGGTTTTAAACTCTGGTGATGTAGGGATCCCACATCGGGAAGCTAACATAAGAGTAGATGGAGAGCTGGCTTTAAATAGAGCAAACCATGAGGAGAGTAGGCATACCCTTCTTGGCTGATCCCTTTTGCTTTGTGAGGTGCTCGTTTGGGTTGGGCCTCAGCTAAGAGTGTTTGGAGCGCGGATTAACTGCAGTCTCCTAACAGGTGTGTATTTCTCCTTACTCTAGCAGTAGGACGGCTATTTCGGGCCGCGATTGGCTGAAATGGGCCATGTGGTCCCAATGGGTCCGTAGGCCCAAGTGGATAAGTTGTAGAATTACTAGATACCCCTGTAGGGTAGGACTACCGATTTACCCTTGGAGGGTAAAATAACTATTTTGCCCCTCGTGCGTAAATGACTAACTTGTGTGATGATTGGGTTAGTTGACGTGGATTTATGTTAGTTATCATTAGTTTGTAAGTTTAATGTGTTAGTGATCGATTGTAGGATTATCGTGTGGGAGATATCATCATCAATCGTCATCAACCAGGTGTGTAAACGACACCCTCCCTTAGACTGAATCGGTAAAAGCCGAAATACCGAAACGTTGGTATTTTGTGAACTCACAAGCGTGCGAGCGCTCGTGAGATAGTTGTTAATGAATATGGTGCATTTGGATGATTAGAGTGCAGAGTTTGCATTTTCGTGCACAATGGTATTTTTGGGCTTAATGGGCTGAAAATGGGCCAATGGGCCAACGGGCCCACTTTGGTAAAAAGACAAGGTAAGTACTTCTGATTACTTGGTAAATCTTAGAATGAGCATGAAACCTTAACAATAGGTAATAAATTACTGAAATACCCTTATGCATGCAAAATTACGATTTTACCCCTAGGGTTATTTTTTTTTAAAAGCATGATGTTCTACTTCTGTATACGTATGCCATGACATATTATTTCTGTTGCATGGGACATGGGTTTATATTGATGGAGGAAGCGTTCTGGCAGCCTTGCTGCAATCTGGTGGCCTCGCCACATATATCTGTTCTGGTGACTTCGTCACAATATCTGGCAGCCTCGCTGTAATCTGGTGGCTTCGCCACATATATATATCTGTTCTAGTGGCCTAGCCACAATATTTGTATCTGGTGACTTCGTCACAATATCTAGCAACCTCGCTGCAATTTCTGTGGTGTGTAGCGGTTGGGTGGGTCGAGTAGTCTCCCCACATGGTGTAAGGCTGGTACGGGGGTGTTATGGATGGCTCTAGATTGGGATTTCTGCATTCATGATATATTTGTTCTGTATCTGCTATGGGCCTATGGGTTTCATTCTGATTTCTATACTAGGCCAAGGCCCAAATAAGTCTGACTCTGAGGTTTGATCTGTTTTGGGCTATGGTTGGGTTATGTTACACACTGAGTTTACCGAAATCACCCTTTATTTTTATCACTGCAGGAAATCCTCAACCATAGTGGGCTTGGAGCTGTGAGGGATTCGGAGTGGTTACATCATCTACAAAGTTGGTTTTTCTAAGTTAGTTTATTTTTATTATTTTTATTCTGATTTAATTTTGGGTTTTAAGTTTTAATAAGGTCGCTATTTAAATTTCTTTTTTTCACTATGGTTTTATTTTCTGATTATATTTATACTATGACGAAATTGCTAGTGTTAGGCTGCGAGGGTTTTCAAAATTAATGAACGTTTGCAAGACTCAACAAGCACAACAAATGGATAGCCTAAAGATTGATAAACCGGCTTTTCATTCAACCATTGTTTTTACAAAGACCACCCCAATCACTTAAACCAGCGAATGCATACTAAGTCGTAAGTCCATGTGACACGTCAGATCTGGCCATAATATCTGGGCCGGGTTTGGGGTTTTACATTTAGTGGTATCAAAGTCAAGTTGCAACAACTAGGCTGTGGAACGGGTCTAAAAACGGGAGTTTGTAAAGAAACACTGAATAAAGGTTTTCGAAAATCATTTTTTTGGAACTTGATTATAAATTGTTTTCGAGAATGTTTCCAATATTTTCTCTTTACAAATAGATGATTTTAAAGATTAAAATCGGTTTTCTAAAATTAGGTTTTTTAGAAGGTGGCACACCGAATCTCTGGCCCATGTCTGTAAGTTTTCTGAGCCTTTCTGGTTGTTTCTGAAATATCTGTTATATGCTTGTACAAAACATTATCATGGTACTTTAGTTAGGGTAACACTGGAACTATAGAAACTCTGATAAGTAGACTAAGACTGTAGCTAGGCTACCGTAAAAGGAAATAAACTTAAACTCTGAATTACTGTTATTCATAAGACATCTATAATAAACACTGAAATATTAAACTGATTTATAAAATTCTTAATCAGATAATACGAAATGAGTACACGAGCAGCTTGTGGAAGAGGCCGTGGACGTGGCCGAGGTAATGCTCAGGCTGAATCTTCGTCTTTAGGACATGTACCGGCAGTAGATGCACCGGTACCATCGGCAACGGAGGTAGAGTCTCATGATCGAGGTGCCGAGGACGATGCTCTGTCCCAGGCAATGCTCTGAGTTTTGGAAAGGGTTGCTGGGGCAAGTACGGGAAACAAAATTCGGGGGTCTATTTTTGAGCGGCTCCGCTCCAATAGAGCAGAGATATTTGGGGGCGTATCTGGTGTAGCTCCGAATGTGGCTGAGTATTGGTTAGAAACCACAGAGCGGATTATGGGTGATCTAGACTACTTTGTGGAGCAGAAGCTAAAGGGAGCCGTATCGTTACTCAAGGATGAGGCTTATCAGTGGTGGCTCACAGTGAGAGATGGAACTCCTGCTGACAGTGTGACTTGGGAGCTATTTAAGACAGTTAGTGGCTAAGTATGAGTCTGAGTTTCTGAGACTGAGCCGGTATGCTTCTGGGATTGTCGCTACAGAGTATGAGCGTAGCGTACGCTTTGAGGATGGTCTGAGAGATGAACTTAGGGTGCTGATTGCTCCGCAAAGGGAGCGTAACTTCGCTGCTTTAGTGGAGAAAGCTAAGATAGCTCAGGAAGTGAAACATACAGAAAGACAGAATCGTGAGAAAGATCGAAACAGTTTTAGGAGAGATTCAGGACTTTTAGGTGGTATGAATAGGAATGTTAAGAGAGCAAGGGTAATGGAGCTAGTTCGAGTAGTACCGATGAATGCTGTTAGACCCCAGGGTTGTAGGAATTGTGGGAAGATACATATAGGCGAGTGTCGGAAACGTTCTGGTGCTTATTTCCGATGCGGATCTATGGAGCATAGGGTTAAGGATTGTCCCTAAAGATCAGATCAGGTTCAAGGTTTAGAGTAGAGGGTCGCTCAACCAGTGAGGGGTAGACCACAGTTTCCGAGAGGACGTGGGCAAGGTAGAAGGGGTAATGGAAACGGTCGAGGAAGAGGAGCGACTGGCTGGGGTGCTAGATTTGCTGAGGCTCGTCAACTGGCGTTGGTGTATGCAGCTCGTCGCCGAGAGGAGGGTGATGCACCTGACGTCATAACCGGTACGTTGCTGATTTCCAGTATGCCATACACTGCATTGATAGATCTTGGATCTACCCATTCATATCTGCCATGTGCTATATCTGGGTCGCTGGGTGTGCGCTCTAAGGAGACCGTGAGTGGGGTATCTGTACTAAGTCCTTTGGGTCACTCGATTAGGGTAGATAAACTGTATAGATATGTGCCTATAGAAACTCAAGGAAAAGTTTTCTCTGGAGATCTGATGGAGCTACCTTTCGGAGAATTCGATCTCATTATTGGAATGGATTGGCTTGTTAAGCATAGGGCTACTTTGGATTGTGCTGCTAAGCGAATAATGTTAAAGACCACAAAGGATAAGGAGGTTTTGGTGATAGGCAAGCATAGGGATTTTCTGTCTAATGTGGTGTCGGCATTGAGAGCCGAGAAGTGGATTCGAAAGGGATGTGAGGCTTATTTGGCATTTGTAAACTAATCAGAAACTGAGGATCTGACAGTGGATAAAGTTAGAACCGTCAAGGATTTTCAAGATGTTTTTCCAGAGGAGCTTCCGGGTTTGCCCTCAAATCGAGAGGTTGATTTTGGAATCGACTTGTTGCCTGGAACGGCACGGGTGTCCATTCACCTTATAGGATGGCACTGAAGGAGTCGGTGGAGCTGAAAGCCCAAATTCAAGAGTTATTGGATAGAGGCTTCATTAGACCAAGTGTGTCTCTGTGGGGAGCACCAGTGTTGTTCGTAAAGAAGAAATATGGGTCAATGTGGATGTGCATCGATTATCGGTAGTTGAACAAATTGACGATTAAGAACAAGTACCCACTGCCGAGAATTGATTATTTATTCGACCAACTTAGAGGAGCTCAGTATTTTCCAAGATTGACTTTCAATCTGGGTATCATCAGTTGAGGGTTAAGGAGGTGGGTTTTCACAAGACGACATTCAGAACTCGGTATGGTCACTATGAGTTCTTGGTTATGCCATTTTGGTTGACGAACGCACCTGCGGCATTTATGGATCTGATGAATTGAGTGTTCTAGCCATACTTGGATCGATTCGTGGTCGTCTTTATCGATGATATTCTAGTTTATTCTGAAACTGAGGAGAAGTGTGACAACCCAAATTAGACCCTGGTCGGAATGTGGTTTCGAGACCACATTACCGAGCCAAAAATTTATTTTTGTGTTTTAATTGCATAAATTTTTGTGTGACAGTGAATATATGAGAAATTAAATGCTTAATATTAGCTTTAGGATTGTGAATTAATTCAAAAAGGACCTAGTTGACGAAGTTAGAAAAGATGATAGATGAATTATAAGGAGTAATTAATAATAGGGTGAGGAAGCATGGCTTTGCATGTCAAATTGCCCATAAAATACATGGTGGCCGGCCAAGGAGTGATGATACTCCACTCATTCTAATTTAATATGTTTTTTTTGGTTAACAAATGATGGGGATAATAATAGGAATGTGAACAAAAAAAATGGGTGTCATACTTGCCATCTCCTAGCCGAAAAACCAAGAAAAAGAAGGGGAGAAAAACTTGGAAAGAGTTCGGCCATTGCTTGTATCTAGGAGGAGTGTTTGATGTTGTGGCATGAAAATGAGGGAGTTTGAATGCTTAATAAGGAGGGAAGGAGGAGTGTTCATGTTTTCTTTCTTTTGCAATTGTCGTAACTAGAGGAAGAAGAGGAAGCAAGATTCGGCCAAGGTGGTCCTTTAGATCAAGGTATGTTCAATGATATTTTTGGAAGTTTACACAACCTTTGGGTGATGAGTCTAAATTCTATCTATCCCATGGTTGGATTTGGGGTTGTTGGAGAGTTAGGATTCGGCTAAGGAGCTTAAAAAATTTTAGTTGATACCTTGATGCTATTAGCATGCTAGTTATATGGATGTGTTAAGTTGCTTGTTATGTTAGCATGAAATTTGAAATTGTTAAGCTATTTTGTTGGAGGTGCCGAATTTAGGACTAGGAAGAGAATGAGTATTCGGCTAACATAGTGGAAAGGTGGGTGTTGCCGATTGCTAGATTTAGACTATGTGAGTGGCTATAATGGGCATTAAGATGTGGAACTTAAGAAATGTAATTATATGTGGATTTACATGATGTTACAAATAGATGTGAAAATATGCTAGATTAGGAAAATTCGATTAAGTATTCATGAGATGAAATTAGGTGTTTAAATGATGTTATAGTTGACATTGTACATGTATACATACATTCGGCCATCTAATTGAGTATGAAGGTGGTGTTAAATCTAATTGTGATGCCCATTCCGAAGTATATATATATACATATATATGTATATATACACAAGTATGCCCATTCGGGATGTTACCTTTAATTATGTGTATAATCGACTAAATGGGTAATTAGTGAGGATGGTTGCCGAATATACAAACATACATATGCATGTGTAATTGAATTATGAATGTTTAGCAAGATGGCTAAACTAGTTGATTTATAGATCAAGCTCAAGGAGTTAAGGGAGGAGAATCAAGCAAAGGCAAAGAAAAGATCATCGAGTAGCCGAATTGGAACCGTCTTACCCAACACCAAGTAAGTCATTAAGCATATAGTTGGTATTAATTCAAATGGTCATAACGTTTATGTAATGATGCTGAATGGAATGAATAAATATATATATGCATGTACGTATGTGATGATGAAAGTGTTGAATGAAAAGAAAAGAGGTGAGATGTATTGAGTTGTTGATCTCGGCACTAAATGTGCGGGTATAAACATTTATGACCATGAGATTGGCGCTAAGTGTGCGGGTTTAAATTGTGCAGCACTAAGTGTGCGAATTGACTATGTAGCACTAAGTGTGCGAGTTTGATTATGTAGCACTAAGTGTGCGAGTTTGACTATGTAGCACTAAGTGTGCGAGTTTGATTATATAGCACTAAGTGTGCGAGTTGATTATATAGCACTGAGTGTGCGGACTTAATATATACTTTTGAATCATTATGGACACTAAGTGTGCGACATTATTGAGTCGATCACGGACAGCGGATCGGGTAAGTACCTTGAGTTCATGGCTAATAGGTGCTATGACTATATTTGGAGTTGAGCTTGGTAAGTTTGAACCTATGTGACAAATATACTTGAAGTCACGTACATAAGATTTATCGTGGAATAGGTGAAAGGCCGTTTAGTTGTATGATTGTAACGAAAATAAAATGATGTATGAAAATGCCTCAAATATCCTATTGATGAGTATATGGAATGTGAATGCATGATTTGGTATGAGATTGAACCGATGGGTCTGAGGAACTATGGCATGGTTCGGTATGGATGGAGTAACTAGCCTCGTTCCATTTTGTTTCCTATTGTGATAATGTTATTAATGGATGGTAGTGCATTGCTTATGACTTACTGAGTTATAAACTCACTCGGTGTTTCCTTGTCACCTATTCTAGGTTTATTGGACTCGTCTCTTTTTGCGTGGTCGGGCCGTCATCGAAGTCATCACACCGGATAGCAAGTTTTGGTACTTTCTTCTTAGTTGGCTTAGGAGAACATTTCGGCATGTATAGGCTATTATGTTGTGTTTGAACTTTGGTATGTAATCTTTTAGCCATGCGAAAATGGCATAAATGTTCGGTTGGGTTTGGACTCATAACGTTAGGTCGCAAATCTTGATAATTCGACCTTTTTATGCCATACGTCATGGTTGATTATTTTGGTGTTAAAATTCATGATATGGCAATAGTGTAGTAGGGGGAAGTTTGACAATGATTAGCCTTTGGCATGGCTAGTCATGATCATAATTGGTGATATGTATGATGAATTACTAGTTAGATCAAGGAGAAATCACGAAATAGGCATAGTTGCTTTCGTAACAGATGCTGGCAGCAGCACTGACGTGAGATAGAAAAATCACTAAAAATAGTAGGAGTGGAATTAATTGATGAATAAATTATGTATTCGATGAGTCTATTTTCATATAGAAGTAATGAAAAGATCATATGGACAGTATGTTAAGAGATATTCAGGTTCTCGTGAGATAGGGCCAGAACGGTTTCTGGATTCCCTGTTCCGAATTTGGAGATTTATTATAAATTAACCAGAGATAATTAGGAGTCATGCCATATATGTACAGATTCCTCTCTGAGTCTAGTTTCTATGGAAACAAACGACATCAGTATTGAAGCTCTGTGCATGGAGATATCCAATTCGTAATGCGCAAGGGTCAGTGTAGTCGATCCCTGTAACATGGGAGACTTTGACTAATAAACTGTACTAATTGGCCCGACCAAAAATTCTGAAAAAAATTATGGAGATGGGCATATGAGTCTAGTTTCAGGGAAAAATCACGAAACTGATTTTCGAGTTGTGAAACTCAAGATATGATTTTTAAAGCGACTAGTACTCAGATCGGTAGCTTGTCTGGGAAATGTCGAATAAGTGGTTTGAAGTCTGTTAACACCTCGTGTTCGACTCCGGCGACGGTATCGGGTTTGGGGTGTTACAAGAAGCATGATGAGCATCTTCGTATTGTGCTACAAGTGCTAAGGGAGAAGGAGCTTTATGCAAAATTCAGTAAGTGTGAGTTCTGGTTGAGAGAGGTAACTTTCTTGAGGCATGTTGTCTCTGCTGAAGGGATCAAGGTGGACCCTCGAAAGATTGAAGCGATTCTGGAATGGAAGCCATCGAGGTCAGTGTCAGAAATTCAAAGTTTTCTAGGTTTAGCTGGGTACTATAGAAGGTTTGTGGAAGGATTTTCTGTGATGGCAGCGCTTTTGACAAAGCTTATAAGGAAGGGAGTACCGTTTGTTTGGACTGAGAAACAACAAGAATCTTTTGAGAAGCTGAAGAAAGTTCTGACTGAGGCACCTTTACTGATTCAGCCGGAGTTTGGAAAAGATTTTACCGTATGCAGTGATGCATCACATGTAGGGTTGGGCTGTGTGCTGATGCAAGAGGGTAAAGTGGTTGCTTATGCATCGCGACAGCTTAAACCACATGAAGTTAACTATCCTACTCATGATCTGGAGTTGGCAGCGGTAATCTTTGCACTTAAGATTTGGAGACATTACCTGTACGGAGAAAGGTGTATTATATACACAAATCATAAGAGTCTTAAGTACTTGCTGACTCAGAAGGAGCTAAACTTTAGGCAGCGAAGATGGATAGAGTTGCTTAAGGATTATGACTGCGTGATTGAGTATCACCCAGGCAAAGCTAATGTGGTGGCTGATGCCCTAAGTTGTAGAACTGTATCTAATCTGAGAGCCATGTTTGCTCGTTTGAGTCTGTATGACGACGATAGTCTATTAGCAGAACTGCAAGTTAGGCCGACCTGGGTGGATGAGATTAAGGAAAAATAGTCGAGGGATGAGTCTCTGGTTTCTCGATTCCGGTAGGTTAAGAATGGGGATACTTCTGAGTTCGGACTAAATAGTGAGAGAGTTCTATGTTACCGAGGTAGAGTTTGTATTCCGAAGGACTCTGACTTGAGGCAAGCAATTCTGAAAGAAGCTCATGGAGGCCTGTGTGCTATGCATCCTGGAGGGAGTAAAATGTATCGCGACTTAAAGGAGTTGTATTGGTGGCCTGGATTGAAGCGAGGGGTAACGGAAGTTGTGGGAAAATGTCTGACTTGTCAGCAAGTGAAAGCTGAACATCAATTACCTTCCGAACTTTTGCAGCCAGTGAAAGTACCACTTTGGAAGTGGGAGAGGGTAACTATGGATTTTGTGAGTGGGTTACCCTTGTCACCGTCGAAGAAGGACTCGATTTGGGTAATTGTGGATAGGTTGACCAAATCTGCTCATTTCATACCTATCTGCACTAATTATTCACTTCAGAAGTTAGCCAAATTGTATGTGACGGAAATAGTGCGACTTCACAGAGTGCTAGTGTCGATTATTTCTGATCGAGATCCTAGATTCACATCTCGGTTTGGCAAAAGTTGCATGAGGCGTTGGGTACGCGATTGAACTTTAGTACAGCCTTTCATCCTCAGACTGATGGTCAGTCAGAAAGGGTTATTCAGATTCGGGAAGACATGTTGAGGGGATGCGTTATCGACTTTCAAGGCAGTTGGGAGTATTACTTACCATTGGCAGAGTTTGCATACAACAATAGTTATCAGGCAAGTATTCGAATGGCTTCTTATGAGGCATTGTATGGGCGAAAATGTTGTACGCCTAGTTGTTGGATCGAGTTGGGTGAAGACAGGTTCTTGGAACTGAGTTGGTGGCAGATACTGAGGATCAAGTCAAGTTGATTAGAGACCGGTTGAAGGAAGCATCTGATAGACAGAAGTCATATGCAGATTTGAAGCGCAAGGAAATTGAGTACTCTGTGGGTGATATGGTCTTCTTGAAGGTTTCACCTTGGAAGAAAATATTAAGGTTTGGGTGGAAAGGCAAGTTAAGTCCGCGATTCATTGGGCCTTATCGGATTCTTAAGCGAGTGGGTCTAGTGGCTTATCAGTTGGAGCTACCTCCAGAGTTGAATAGGATTCATGATGTCTTTCAAGTCTCCATGTTAAGGCGGTATCGTTCTAACCCTACTCATGTTGTGCTGGTTGCAGAGATCGAGGTCCAAACAGACTTGACTTTTGAGGAAGAGCCTGTGTAGATTTTGGATCGAGATGTTAAGATTTTGAGGAGGAAATCAGTTCCGCTAGTACAGGTGCTGTGGCGTAATCATGGCAGATAGGAAGCTACTTGGGAGCCAGAAGTGGTGATGCGTCAACAATATCCTCATCTATTTGATTCAGGTAAAATTTTGAGGACGAAATTTCTTTAAGGAGGGTAGAGTTGTAACGCCCCAATTTTCAGGTTTTCTGTGTTTCTGTGATTTTTAAAATTTGTGTGTGTTCTGGTTGGTTAAAATATATATTTTAGTAGGTTAGTGGGCCTTTGGAAGGCCCAAACTTAAGTTAAATCCATGGTAGTCTTCGAAATTTTAATTTTATGAACAAGTGATGCAATTGGCGTTTGGGCTTTTAAGAGTAAAGGGGTAAAAGATGACACAAAAAGGAGTGTGGTGTAGTGGCAAGGTGGCGCCACTTAGAGGACAAGGAAGTGACGCCATAGAGGAAGCAAGGGGTCCAAGGTTCAAGTCTTGGCTCTTGCAATATATTTTGGTTTTTATTTTCAATAAATCTGGAAGCAAGTAGGTGCGCTTTAAAGTTTAATGTGTTGGATTTATGACACAAATGAGTTGATGGCCTAGTGGTGGTGGCATGAGTTGGCATGTGAGAGGACTTTGGTTCTAATCCCTTGGCACGCAAAGGTTGATTATTTTGCTATGTTGGGACGGCAAGAGTTGGTGTTGGTTTTAAACTCTGGTGATGGAGGGATCCCACATCAGGAAGCTAACATAAGAGTAGATGGAGAGCTGGCTTTAAATAGAGCAAACCATGAGGAGAGTAGGCATACCCTTCTTGGCTGATCCCTTTTGCTTAGTGAGGTGCTCGTTTGGGTTGGGCCTCAGCTAAGAGTGTTTGGAGTGCGGATTAACTGCAGTCTCCTAACAGGTGTGTATTTCTCATTACTCTAGAAGTAGGACGGCTATTTCGGGCGCGATGGGCTGAAATGGGCCATGTGGTCCCAATGGGTCCATAGGCCCAAGTGGATAAGTTGTAGAATTACTAAATACCCCTGTAAGGTAGGACTATCGATTTACCCTTGGAGGGTAAAATGACTATTTTGCCCCTCGTGCGTAGATGACTAACTTGTGTGATGATTGGGTTAGTTGACGTGGATTTATGTTAGTTATCATTAATTCGTAAGTCTAATGTGTTAGTGATCGATTGTAGGATTATCGCGTGGGAGATATCGTCATCAATCGTCATCAACCAGGTGTGTAAACGACACCCTCCCTTAGACTGAATCGGTAAAAGCTGAAATACCAAAACATTGGTATTTTGTGAACTAACGAGCGTGCGAGCGCTTGTGAGACAGTTGTTAATGAATATGGTGCATTTGGATGATTAGAGTGCAGAGTGTGCAATTTCGTGCACAATGGTATTTTTGGGCTTAATGGGCCGAAAATGGGCCAACGGGCCCACTTTGGTAAAAAGACAAGTTAAGTACTTCTGATTACTTGGTAAACGTTAGAATGAGCATGAAACCTTAGCAATAGGTAATAAATTACTGAAATACCCTTATGCATACAAAATTAAGATTTTACCCCTAGGGTTTTTTTTTCTGAAAAGCATGATGTTCTGCTTTTGTATATGTATGCCATGACATATTATTTCTGTTACATGGGACATGGGTTTATATTGATGGAGGAAGTTGGCAGCCTCGCTGCAATCTGGTGGCCTCGCCACATGTATCTGTTCTGGTGACTTCGTCACAATATCTGGCAGCCTCACTGCAATCTGGTGGCTTCGCCACATATATATATCTATTCTGGTGGCCTAGCCACAATATCTGTATCTGGTGACTTCATCACAATATCTGGCAGCCTCGCTGCAATTTCTGTGGTGTGTAGCGGTTGGGTGGGTTGAGTAGTCTCCCCACATGGTGTAAGGCTGGTGCGAGGGTGTTATGGATGGCTTTGGGTTGGGATTTCTGCATTCATGATATATTAGTTATGTATCTACTATGGGCCTATGGGTTTCATTCTGATTTCTGTACTGGGCCAAGGCCCAGATAAGTCTGGCTCTAAGGCTTGATCTGTTTTGGGCTATGGTTGGGTTATGTTACACACTGAGTTTACCGAACTCACCCTTTATATTCATCTCTGTAGGAAATCCCCAACCATAGTGGGCTTGGAGCTGTGAGGGATTCGGAGTGGCCACATCATCTGCAAAGTTGGTTTTTCTAAGTTAGTTTATTTTTATTATTTTTATTCTGATTTAATTTTGGGTTTTAAGTTGTAATAAGGCCGTTATTTAAATTTGTTTTTTCCGCTATGGTTTTATTTTCTGATTATATTTATACTATGACGAAACTACTAGTGTTAGGCTGTGCGGGTTTTCAAAATTATTGAACGTTTTCAAGACTTAACAAGCACAAAAATTGGATAGCCTAAAGATTGATAAACGGCTTTTCATTCAACCGCTGTTTTTACAAAGACCACCCCAATCACTTAAACCAGCGAATGCATGCTAAGTTGTAAGTCCATGTGACACGTCAGATCTAGCCATAACGTCTGGGCTGGGTTTGGGGTGTTACAGCCAATCACATGCCCGTGTGTCTAGCCCATGTGCCCTTCGAAGTGGCCACACACGCCCGTATGTCAGGCCGTGCCAAAACTGTAGGGTATACTAACTTGTACCATATGGCCAGTCACATACTCGTGTGGAAGACCGTATGGAGCATACTGACTTCATTTTAATGTCATCACCAGGGGACACATAGCTGTGTAACATGACTATGTGTCACACACGGCTGAGTCACACGCCTGTGTCTCTACCGGTGTGGACAAAAATAGGCCATTTGAAAGGTCAATTTGCCACCCTTTTTGCACATACCTATAAACACTCAAATGGTACCATTTCAACACATAAATAGGCAGCCAAAATCATCCAACAGATGCAAAATTATACTATATCCATTTTGACCAAATTCAGTACTCAAATTAATGCCAAATACTTATTCAACTCAACTTCTAAAATCATACTTCATCAAAAACATTTCCCAAACATTATTCTCTATGAATCAATACAACTAAAACATGTACATTTATGAACCATTTCTAATAGCCAAACACACATCAATATTAACATCGTTTACAAGCCAATACTCATGGATAAAATGACAACCAAACTAACACAACTAACTTATACGTGTCATATACCATAAACTTAACTCAAAAGTACCAACTTAGATGATTGATAGTGCGATGAGGTTCCGACAACTCTTGGATCTGAGCTAGCCTTGATTCTCTATAAAACATAGGAAAATAACACGAAGTAAGCTTCATAACTTAGTAAGTTCGTATTAACGTAATGAGCAACTTCACCATTCATTAACAATACAAACAATAGAAATTCAAGATAACAAAAATACATTAAATCTCAAGCCACTTGATAATTCATTCACTAGCTTACTAAGAATTTATCCATTTTATGGATTCAATGTTTATAAGCTTTACGTACGTACCTGTACCAACTCGAAGCAATCTCATTCTAGTCCGCATCTTTCAATTTCCTATTGAACCATTTGTAATAGAAGTCAGATATTTAAGGATCTTAATCGATAAGTACCTACACCTTGGCCCGTAGCCAATCAAGGTAACTTATCCCGGAGTACCTATACTATGTCCCGTAGCCAAATCAAGGTAACTCCTCTGGAAAATACCTATACCATGACCTGTAGCCAAATCAAGGTATAATTCGCACCCGAAGTGTCGATATCATGGCACAAGCCAACACAATAGTCTAATGACATGTCACTAGCTTCCTAGACTATTCCTAAGGTTTAACCGAGATTTTCCAATACCATATCGTAGTCGAATCATTTCGAAATTCTGTCGAATCATTTCCAAACTTATACGTAATCATATAATTAAAATTCATGCTATATCAAAGCATTTAAAATACAATTATAAATAAGCTCATTGTATACGAACTTACCTCGTGTTCGAAATTGACAGATCGGATCGACTATTCGACAACCTTGCTATTCCCCCGATCTAAATCCGAATTCTTTCTTTCTTGATCTATATGAATTCAAAATTAACTTATTTATTCATCTACTCATTCAATCTAATCCAAAATTACTCATTTGGGTATTTTTACACATTAGCCCCTAAACTTTCACATTTAATCAATTTAGTCCTTATTTCACAATTACACAAAATTCACATAATTCAACAAGACCCATGCTTGGCCAAATTTCATATAGGTCCCTAGTAGCCAAAGCTTTCATTTATTTCACATTTAACTACTCAATTTGGATATTTCACAATTTAATCCCTATTTGACATATTTGTCAAAAATCACTTTACAAAACATGAAAATCTATCATCAAAAATTCATATTTCATCTTCAAACACCAACGAACACATGAACTCATCAATGGAAACTCTTAAAACCTTTAACAATTTCAAAATCTATAGTACGGGTTAGCTAGAATACGAAGCAACGATCTGAAAAATGTAAAAATCATAAAAAATAGAGCTCAAAACACTTACCAATTGAGCTATGAAGATGACGAACTGTAAAACAAAACCATGAAGCTTTCTTCTTCTTCTATATTCAGCCAAAAGATGATAATGAAGCATAATTTTTATTTATTTTTTGTTTATTATAACATTTATTAACTAATTACATCATTAAACTTTAATAAAGAACTTAAAATTCATTTAATGGTTGTCTAAAATTGTCCACTATCATTTAAAATGGTATAACTACCATTTAAGGCCATCATATTTAAAAGCAAAAGTCAATTGACAGCCTTAACAAGTAGAATACAACTTTTTCATTTTAAGCGATTTAGTCCTTTTTCTCAAATTGAGCAATTAAACGATAAAATTAACTCACGAAATTTTCACACACATATCAAATAACATGCAGTAAACACATAAAAATAATATTAAAATAATTTTCTAGCATCGAATTTATGGTTCCAAAACCACTATTCTGATTTAGCTAAAGCTGGGCTGTTACACTTCCCTTCTTTACGAGGATTATTCTCAGTATTGCTAGGTATGCCTATACCAATTAGCCTTTTAATATCTCCCATCATACTAATCAATTAGCTTATTTGGTCCTCTATTTTATTCGATGTCCTTGATGAATTGGTGCACTCATATTGCACCTGCTTTACTTCTGTTCTCATTAACCACATTTCCCCTACAATTCTATCCAAATGTTGACCAGATACAGTATGGTCATTTGGTTTGGCCTTATCTTAAGATTTCTCCGAATAAGGATGTTGGTAATTAGTTTTTTTAACTTGATTTGACTTATTATTACCTCTTCCTTGATTTCCTCCCCATCTCAAGTTTGGGTAATCTCTTCAACTGGGATTGTAGGTATTTGAATAGGAGTTTCCACTCCTATTCTCGATGTATTTCACGTCCTCAGTTAGATTGTTGATATAATGAAAGTGCGGTTTGTCTCCTCCATACACAGATGCTATATTATTGAAGGATTCAATACAGTTAAGTCTATCCACTAATTGCTGGTATTTATTATGTAACAGCCCGATTTAGACCCTAGTCGGAACAGTGGTTTCAGGACCACGAATCCGAGTCAAAAAAATATTTTAAATTTTTTTTTTTGTGTTTCTATGAAATTTTCATGATTTAATTTTTGTCGTTTAGGTGTCTGATTAAATAAAAGGGCTTAATCACGTTAAATGAAAATTTGGTGGTTATTTCTAAAAGGGGCCGAATTGCTATTGGCTTTATAAATGGAGGCCTTTAAGTTGTAATTAGACCATGGGATAAAGGTCTGTACATCAATGACGTTAGAAAATGTGTTATGTTTATTTATTATTAAAGGGCAAAATTGTAAAATGGTTAGTAATAATATGTATAATTAAACATAAAAGCTTATTATATGGTTTTATATAATCATCTTCAAAAATAAAACACAAATAAGAAGAAAAGGAAAAGAAAACCTAGTTCGGCCATCTTTCAACTTAGTTCAAGGTTGTTCTTAGTCGGTTTTTGATAATTTTTACGTTTTTGAGATCGTTGCTTCGAGTACTAGTAAACCCATGCTTGAATTTTTAATTTTGGTGAATATTTTGAGTTATGCCATTGTTGAGAGCTTGTGATTTTTGTTGTTTGATGGTGAAATATGAAAGATATGATTTAGATTAACATGTTTTGTATTGGAGTTTTTAATGATTTTGAGTAATTAAGACTAAATTGAATAAATAATAATTTGGGGGACTAAAATGTGAAATAAATGAAAAATATGGACTTGTATGAATATGGGTAAAATTCGACCTAACATGGGTCTAGTGAAATTTTGTATATTTTGTGTTTGTGCAGTAGGGACTAAATTGTAAAAAGTGTAAATGTCAAGGGTAAAATGGTAATTTTCCCATTTATGTGTTTTTGGACTAAACTAAATGAAAATATGTTTGAATGAGCTTAATTTGAATATGTTTAGATCAAGAACCAAAGAAATCGTATTTGGATCGGGGGAAAACAAAAGCTGTCTACTAGTTGTCCCATTTTGTTTTATATCATCCGAGGTAAGTTTATAAGCAAATAAACATACTTAATTTTAATTAAATGCAAATTATATATGCTAAAATGAAATGTGAGAATATTAATTGCAAATGCCGAATGTATATAAGCTTGGTAACCTTGTTCACGTGTTCGTTTTGACCGAGTTACGACGTCCGAAAACCCCGTATAAACCTTAGGAATAGTTAGGATACATATGTCATGACATAGGATTCCAATTTGTGATGTGCAAGTAATACCATGGCATCGATATGCGATTACGATATATGTGTGCGAGTAAGACCCTGTCTGGGATAGTAGTATCGATATGTGATTACATGTAAGACCATGTTTGGGACGTTGGCATTGTATGATAGATGTGTGATTATCCGAGTGTCATATCCAATTCTGAATGGTTCATCAGGCATCGATAAGCTATGATCGAAAGTGTAAAATGAGTTGGAATGACCAGGTATGAATTAGCTTGTTACCTATCTAAAATAAGGTAAGTAAGTAACTTGGTTATTTGTTACAAATAATGTGTAATGCAAATGAAGAATATATGTGATTATGGAATGTTTATTCAGTCTTATAAATGAATGATATGAATATTATGGAATTGGTTTTTTGAATGTATGTATACAAGACCATGTATATTCGGCCATATAGATAGTACATGTACACGATGTTATATTATGATTTTTGAGCTTTGTGAATATTAATGCATGCACATTTGGTTATATATATATTGACATTTTGGCTTTGAAGGTTGGATGATAATTAGTTATCTTGATCATATGAGTATTCGGCCAAGGTAGTGTTGGAATATGAAAATGTATTATTTATGAACCTTGGTAGTTTGAGACTAAATGAGATAAAGATGATATATTATGGTTTAGTTTAATTGAGCTGATAATGTCATTTGGTTGTTTATTTGTTTATGACTTACTAAGGTATGATAGCTTATTATGTGTGTTCATGTTTACTCTGTTTTATATATTCTTGGATTTCAAGTTACAAGCTCGGGGATTGTCAGTAAAGTTCATCACACTATCTACTGTTTTAGTATAAGTTAAGCTCGAATTATGGCATGTATAGGCTGGAATGTGTTTTGAAATGTTGGATTTTGGTTTTGTATAATTTGAGCCATGCAAAAATGGCTTAATTTCCACGTTAATTTCAGTTATGTTTTGATTTTGGTTTGAGTTCATATTTGGTTATAATGTTATATGCTATGCATGAATGGTTTATGTGATAGATGTTACATGTTTTGGAAATAGCTTGATAATGGTTGGTGAATTTGAAAATGGTTAAGGTAATGATCATAGTGTGTATACATTTTCATAGCGTGTTTAATTGATTCGGCTAAGGTTCTTGTATAGCTAGAATAAAAATATGAAATTGATTGTTATGTTTGATATTGGTAATAATATGTGAATTGACATTAAATGATATATCCTTGTGTTCGAATGTGATTAGGGTAATGGCATTGGTTATGATATGGATGATATGAATAATATTTATGAGCTACTTGTGATTCGGCACTTATGAATATATGTACATATTGAATTGGTTTGATGTATTGATTGAATTATATGTTTGTAGGAAAAAATGATTGAAATAAGTAATTGGGAATTTGGTTGTTGTCTATGTTCATTGATAAGTATGAAATATATGTATTTAGTTATATGTATTTGGTTACCATGACAAAACATTCAATTAAGTCATAAATGTTAGTTTCGTAAGTGAATTATTACATGGTATTAGCATGCATAAATGTTCAGCATTATTATGTGACTTATGTGGTTGTTTTGAATTAGATATTCAGCTCTAAATGGGTTAGTCACTTTATAAATATATATATAATATTTGTTTTATAATACGTTGTCATGTGATTTTAAGTATGAATTCAATTGATATTAGATAATTTAATAATGCTTGAGTTTGAGTTGAGTAATGATTTCATTAGGTAATAAGAAAAGTCAATGTATACTCATGTTTTATAATAGTTGGAAAATCATTTAGGTTTATATCTCATCTTTGTTAAAATCAGTATATGTTTTAATGTTTTGAATGATATGTTTCATATTAATGCATATGAATGATATAGCTGTATATAAGTAAGATATGAAATGTTTCAAATTTAAAGATTTGATTTAATTTATGAATTAAATTTTGACTGATTTTCGAGACTTGTTCATGTGTATATTAATTGTACGAAACTGTGCTTTTATTCTGTAATGCCTTATGACCCTAATCCCGCAATGGATACGGGTTAGGAGTGTTGCATATTATCTTCTTGGATAGCTTTTACTATAGTAGGTTTCTGGCCATATGCAAATCAATCAATAGTCCACTAAAAGGAGTTCAATGCCATGTTTTCTATTAATTTGTACGCATCCTCATACATTCTATTCATTAGCGCTCCTCCTACTGCTCCATCTAATCTGAACCTTGCATTTGCATCCAACCCATTGTAGAACACCTGCAATCACGTCCACTTAGGGAATCCATGGTGCAGGCATTTCTAGATCATTGTTTTAAAATGTTCCTGGGCATCGTGAAAACTTTCCCCTTCCAATTGTTTAAAAACAACAATTTCTCTTCTTAGTTGAACCACTTTGCTAATAGGGAAATAATTTGTAAAAACTTTCCAGTGAGCTTATTCTATGTCATGATAAATCCTGTTCTTTGCAAGTCTAACCAAGAAAAGACGTTATCAATCGAAGAAAAGAGGAACAACCGAAGATGAATAGCGCCACCAGTGACCCCATTGCACTTGAATGTATCTCAAAGTTGAAGAAAACATGTAAAATGTTGATTAAGATCTTTTATCATTGTAACCCTAAATTGTAGATTATTCTAGATCATCTGAATCATTGCTGGTTTGATCTCAAAATTGTTAGCTTTAATTTAATAGTTGGCCTCATTATGCTCCCCTGAACCATGTTTAGACTTGGTAATGTGTAATCTCTTAAGGTTCTCTCATTACGTGCCATATGTAAATTTGCGGGTAGCTGTGGTGGTGCTTGTGGATCTCCTAAAGCGTTATCATCATCTTTACTGAACAACGAATTCTCACGTGGTACATTTCCTACAACAAGTGGTGGTGGATCTTGCATCTACTATTGCTGCTACTACTGTTGTTGTCGATGATTTCTCTGAATTATTCTCTCTAGATCTGTGACTAGCTCTATAGGTATTCCCATACTACGAGTCATACACCAAACCCAAAAAGAGAAGATTAGTTACAATAGAAATTAAATTCATATCGATAACCTAAAATCTCCCTAATTCTTCCTATTGAAGAATAAAAATTAAAATCAACTAGTGGGGTTGCCTCCCCAGCAATGGTGCCAACAACTTGACCACCTCTAGATGTACTACGTCCAGATTGTGAATAATTCATCAAAAGATATATAAATAAGGTGGTATCCACAAGTATACGAGTCAGGTTTTAATATAGTTATAACATAGTAGGTGAGTACTCCGAGGATCATACCCAAAGGAAGCTTGCACTAGGTCAATTTTAACCTAAACACCAAAAGATCTAATTAGTACTCAAAATAAGTTATATTAAAAACATATAAATAAAGGAAATTTTTTGGGGTTTTTTATAATAAGACAAATAATATGATAACTAAATAAATGTCGAGAAATTGAGAAGTGGAATTAATAAAATCTAATTATGGGTGATTATCTCACTTCGACAATTCTTATTAACCTTCACTTCGAGTTCCTCGTCAATCAACTAGTTGATATCCTAGCAGGATCTTCTGATATGTCCATTAGAATAACAAGTCAACAAGGACTACTTATCTTCTGACCTCACAGTCCAGATCAGCTTAAGGTAAAGGTGTTCATGGATAGGCCATACCAATTCTGGGTTAATTCCCGGCTTGATGACTTCTTAGGGTTGTCAAGCCTAGGGTTTAGGTTCTTCCTTTCCAAAATAGTTGATCCATTGAGTAACCCTACAAAAAAGTTAATAGATCATACTCCAGTCACAAATCCCCCATAGAGGGACTAGTTCCTCCTAGTTTTCATAAACAATAAAGAGTCAATATAAAGTGCAAACATGATAAGTGAATTGAAAGTATAGAGTTTAAGAAAAATTTTGAGTTGTATTATCAATAAAAGAGAATCCACAATAGTTGATTGTATCCTCAAATCAGATCTCCTGAAATAAAATAAAGAACAAATTGAAAATAAATCTAAAACCTAAGAAAATAGAAAAGCTAAATTGTTGTCGATAATATGTGACAAGTGAGACAATTTATATTTTTAAAGTGGTTGTCATCCTTAACCTAAGGTTAGCTGGCATTCTTGAGCTTTAATTTTGATTGTGTGGACCAAAATGCCCCCTAGCTCATATTAATTCCTATTTAGAATCGATGTCGTGACACATCAGGACCTGTGTTGCCACATAGAAGTCAATATACTCTTCTTGGGATGTCTTTAGGGGTATGTTGCGACACCCTTAGGCTAGTCATGACATTGAAGGTAATCTCAAAATTTTCCATTTTGCACCCTATGTTCCAGCATCGAACCCTCCGTGTCACGACATAGTGACCAGTATCAGCTTAGCACACCTTCTAATGGTCTCATGCACATTTACAAAGTTCATTAGCTCACTCTTAGTCCTCATTCGGCCCCTATGATCAATAAAAGACCAGTTTGCATGTTTTATTAATTTTAATTAAACTTACTAAAACATAACTAAAACATAATGATAATGTTTGTTTTCAAGCTCCTAAAGTGCAAAAATTAGTTTAGCCTAGTACACAGAATTATAGCAGATCAACAATTTTGGTTTCCAGTATGTTTAATAGTAACTACATCAATATTTTTTTGGAGTAGAATGATAAATCAATATGATAGTGTTCTCAATTTTATGGGTAGTCAGAAACGACTAGAAAATAAGTTGGCTATGTGTTTTTGTGGTCGCTAGCTCAATAACATGATCTTCCTTGGGTGTGTATGGGTGACTTTCATATTTTTTTATCAAAAGATTATAATAGGGTGGTGCATTGTATCCAAGCTCTTTATGCTCTAGCTTTCGGTAATGTATTATTGACTGTAATTTTTTAGTAGTTCCTATGTTGGGTTTCAGATTCACCTAAGAATATTTTTGTAACACCCCACACCCGAGTCCTACATCGGGAAAGAATACGAGGCGTTACCACACTTAAACACATGCTTTTTCAATGTTCTCGAGTCACCTAAACTTGATCAAATTTAAAACTTTAACTAAACTCCTTAACAAAGGCCTATTAGGCTCAAATGTCCATTGGGAACCACTCAGGACTGGCTCGGGTCCTTAACCAACTTTAGAAAAAAATAACCCTTGAAACAGGGCACACGCTCGTGTGGAAGGGCAACACACCCATGTGTTTATTATAACACGGCCGTGCTGATGGCCTGTGTGACACACACGACCTAAGCCTCTAGGGACACATCCCTGTCCCACGCCCGTGTGAATTAAATTCTAAATTCAAACCTATAGGGGTTTTCACACGACCTGACACATGCCTATGTCTATGGCCCGTGTCTCTCACACGGACATGACATGACCGTGCCCTAGCCCGTGTCTAAAAATTTTGACATTCTATTTTTGACGTCAGCAATCCTTAATGGTCACACGGCCAAGGCACACACCCATGTGCTAGGCCATGCCCTTCACACGACTGAGACACACGGCCGTGTCTCTGCCTGAGTGTTTAATACCATGCATACTGACTTGAAATTTTTACGTGCAGGGGACACACGGCCGGACAACACGCCCATGGGGCTGGCCGTGTGTCATACACGGCCTAGACACACGCTCGTTTGGACAACATAGGGCTATTTACCAAGCCCTTTGCTACCCTGGAACACAAAATAACCACATCCAACATACTAAAGATCATCATAATATGATTCCTCAATCCAACAACCACGTCTAAGGCCTTTACACATTTCACAGTCACTAAAACAACCAACAAAATTACCCATTCATGAAGTAACTTCTTGTATTCATATAACAACTTTCAACTTTAGCCATTTCCTTGGCCTTATACCAAATGAATCAAAATGCTAAAGTAAGCCAACCCATTTGGCCAGTTAACAATGACACAAAATTCTAAAGTCAGGATCCTATACATGCCATAATCAAAATGAATAGATCTAACTATACCAAGTGCTTCAATTGATAGTGTGATCAATGCCTCTGACGTTTATTGATCCACGAGCTAATTAGATGGTACTATAAGAAAATGGAAAGAAATAGGGTAAGCATAAAGCTTAGTAAGTTGCATGAAAATAAATATAACGACAACTTTACCATTCATCATCACACTTATAACACTAAAATAGGCATAAGCACAACTTACTCGTCATTGTCCAACACAATTCACATAGTATATACTAAGCTCACATCTCATGCATTTCATTTAGGTACCTGTATCACTCACAACATGGTTATGCTTTTCTCGTTTAACATAAACTATAACTCTCACTGTTGAACCATTTGAAATACTATCGGACAGTCACTAAGCCTCAAATATTGGGTATAATGCCGATGCCATGTCCCAGACATGGTATTACACTGACTCTCACATATCCGTGCCAATGCCATGTCCCAGACATGGTCTTACACTAACACATCATGTAGCCGATGCATGTCCCAGGCATGTCTTACATTGGCTTACATCTCGAGGCTGATGCATGTCCCAGCATGTCTTACACTAGCTCTCGTCTCAATTCCAATGCCATGTCCCAGACATGGTCTTACACTGGCTCTCATAATATGGCTAATGCATGTCCCAGACATGTCTTACACTAGCACACAAATATCTCAAATGTCATGGCCTGAATATCCGATTTATTTCCTAAGGTTCAAACAGGAGTCCTACTATCTCAATATTCATCATACATGATTATTTCCACCAACAAGCAATTCATGTATCTCAATTCGAGCACTATAATTACAATGTAGTTGTATTATTTACATACAACTTACCTCGGATTACAAAATATAGACGATTAGGCTTAGTCCACTTACTTCGTTTTTCCTCGGTCTAGGCCCGGATTTTGTAATTCTTGATCTAAAATGATAAAAATTCATGACTTTAATCATTTTATTAATATAGATACTCAACAATTTAAAATTGGGCAAAATGACCATTTTGCCCCTAGACTTTTTCAAAGTGACAATTTTACTCCTAAGTCCGAAAATTAATTTTTATCAAATTTCTTCATATCCTAAGCCTATTTGATTACTTTTTTACACTAGAAGCCATCCAAAATTCTCAATATTTCACACCTTTATCACCTATTTTACAACTTATGCGAAATGGTCTTTTTTAGGATCTTCATGAGAAATCTCTTCACAAAAGTTGTTTATTTCTCCACCATGGTTCATTTTCTTCCATAAAAATTCAAAAAACAACATGTCTACTATCATGGAACAACCCTATACTTTCAACCATTTTGCAAAATAGTCCCCTTATTTGAAAGCTCATGCTACAAGGGTTCTAAAAATGTAAAAATTTCCAAGAAAAGCCATCAAGGTCACTTACTTGCAAGAGTGGAGAGTGGCTGAAATTTTTAAAGCTCAAAACCCTTTAGAATGGCTGAATTTTCGGTGGAGAAGATGGTAGAAAAAGGATGATATATTTTCTCTTTATTTTATTTTTATTCTAGTCAAAATTAGGTCATCAAATTACCTAACCATTTGACCTATTGATTTCCTTGTCCCTATAGCCGATCATGCCTCTTGGATAGGGTCTAATTGCCCTTTAAAAACCTCCAATTATGGCTCTCTAGCTATTTGGTATGTCTATCAAGTAAAATAGAACTTTGAACCTTTATGCAATTTAGTCTTTTTTCCCAATCAAGCATGCAATCACTAAAATTAATTCACCAAAATTTTCATACTCTCATATAATCATGCCACAATGTATAAAATAAAAAAATAGTTTCTTCAACCCCAATTTAGTGGTCCCGAAACTATTGTTTCGACTAGGCCCAAAATCGGGATGTTACAATTCTCCCCCTTAGGGATATTCGTCCCTGAAAATCTTACCGGTGAATAAGTTCGAGTATTGATCTCTCATAGTCTCTTCGGGTTCCCACCTGGCTTCTTTGACTCTATGTCTATGCCACAAAACCTTTACGAGTGCCACACTTTTCTACCTTAACTTCTTGATCTCTCAATCTAAAATCTTTATCAGTTCTTCACCACAGGTCATATCCGGGCTTATTTCAATTTCTTTCGGTGAAATCACGTGTGAGGGGTCAGATCGGTAGTAGCATAACATCGATACATGGAATACATCATGAATTTTCTCTAGTTCATAAGGCAAGACCATTCGGTATTGATCGTGTGATGTGATACGTGCAATAAGTTTTATAATTTATGAATGTTCATTCTTGAAAACTAACTATTATCACGACAAAGGCAATCGCACCTTATCGAACAGTAGTATAGCTATGCTAAGACTGGGATGTTGAACCCAAAAGAACTAAAAGTACTAGTATTAACTTTCTTTTTATTATTTAGCCTAAAAATAAAGGGGTTTGTTTTATCTAAAATAATTACTAAACTAAGAATGCACAGAAAGTAAATTGGGGAAATAACTTTTGGGAAAACTGAATGATTTGGAAAATACCTAAGGGAAAAATCCACCTAGACTTCACTTGTTATTGACTCTAAATTAGACAATTTATTCACTTGACTTGATCCATAGAAATCCCTAAGTTATATTATTATCTCTCTCGAGACTAACAACATTTAACCCTAGGTTGATTAATTGAAATCTCTTTCAAATTAAAACCCCTAGTGTTGCATTAACTCGATCTATGGATTCCCTTATTAGGTTTCACCCTAATCCGGCAAAATTATGTCACCCTATCTCTAGGCGTGCAATCAACTCTGCTTAATTATGTTAGATTTACTCTTAGACAGGGACTTTCGCTCCTCTAAATAAGCACATCGATACGTGAATCAATATCCAGGAATATTGAAGCAAGAATTAAGAACTCATAATTAAGAACAAGTCAAATATTTATCATATAATTCAGATAATAATAACAAGATCCGTCTTAGATTTCATTCCCCTTAGGTATTTAGGGGGTTTAGTTCATATTTATGAAATAAAACATCTCAAAAGAATAATGATAACAAAACATAAAGAAAACCTAAGAACTCTTGAAGGGAATTGAAGGGAGATCTTCAGTCTTAAAGGTGAATCCGACTTCTGAGATGGATCAATTGGCTTTCTTCGAGTAATTCCTTGCCTCCTACTCCTTGTCTCCCTTCTAGGTACCTCCTAGGGTGTTTATATAGGCTTTAGAATGCTTCAAAACCCTCAAGAGTGGCCTTTTTCGAATAGGACTAGACTTGGGCTCGACAGGGACACGCTCGTGTGACACGCCCATGTGCAAGTGCTTTAACCTGTGTTCGAGTCTGTTGAATGGACACGGGTGTGTGAACTACCCGTGTGAGGATGCCCAGGCCGTGTTGATTTCCCATGTTGACCCATTTTCTCTGTTTTTGGCTCATTTCTCGCTCTTTTTACTCTCATATGCTCACCTAAGTATAAAACATGGAATTAAAGGATTAGGAGCATCGAATTCACTAAATCTAAGGATAATTCATCCAAAAATTATGCTAAGCATGGGATAAAAATATGTATAAATTACGGTTTATGAAATACCCCCACACTTAAGCGTTTACTTGTCGTCAAGCAAAATCCTCAACTCACAATCAAAATAAATTCTTCTCAATTTATAATTCTCATCAATAGTGTCTCAAAATAATCCATAAGTAATAATACATTGAAAATTCAACTTGAAGGACATCAAAGGTTCAATCATTCCAAGTTGATCATTTTATCACGAAAACATAGGTGTCTCCCCTCATCTAAGTAATCACCTTTGATTCAAAATATCACAGAGTTTCACATCCTCACTAAAGATTCACTCAAATCACTCGAGGTGTTTAAGGACAAGAAATTTAGCACTCAATAGTCGATATGAAAAGTTTTTACCATAAGCTTACGTGAAAATCAAACCTTCGCCACTATATATTGAGATGATACATCAATCAAAAGGTCTTTAGAGGGTTGTAATGTGGCTTTGGTTAGGGGGTGTGGTCATAAGCTTGAAAAAGAAGGTTAGAATCAAGATTGAATTGAAAAATTACCTAACTAGAAAAATACTACAAATCAAGCTTTTCTTCATGGATAACATCTTTTTAATCTAAGCATTACATAATTTCATAATATTTTTTTTAAAGAACAAATCAAGTAACATAGGCTAGTTATCAAAAATAAAACATAGCTAAGCAATTTATTCAAATCAAATCTCGACAAAAATAGGGATTAATTTAATTTAGGGGATTTCAACAATAATGGGTTATGGGTTAATATCGAGGGTAGATCAATGAATGGTTTGTTAGGCTCAAGGGGGTTCACTAAGGGTTAATTATGAAGATAGGATTCTATGGAGTGAGTGAGTTAAACTAAGTGCCTTTATCATCTCAACATATCAAATCAATGGTGTGGTCTTGACATGCATAATCAAGCAAGTTCTAGAATAACAAATCAATATTGACGCACTCATAGCGATAATAAAAGTGAGCATGAAAGAAATAATAGATGCTCTAAAGGCTCAAGATCTCACAAAAAATTATGGCTTTTTGATGTTAAACCTGTGAATTTCAACTCAAGATAATACCTATTTTAATTTTCAAAAAAATCAACTTATCATGCTTGATTCTCTAACTCCTTAAAGTCTAACAATTAATGCATAAATGCCCATGTTTTAATTTAAGACATATCAATAAAAATCATAAATTAATCAAAATTCATTCTAATAATGATATGAGAAGATTATTTGAGAATAAGACAAAATTCAGGGGTTTTTCTAATAATGATATAAATATCCCCCCCCACACTTAAGATGTACATTGTCCTCAATGTACAAAGTTAGCTTTACTGAAAATTTTAGATGTAACACCCTGATTTTGGGCCTAGTCGGAACAGTGGTTTCGGGACCACAAATTTGATGATGAAAATTTTATTTTTTATTATATTTTTATGGTCTATGATTTCACAAAATAATTTTGTGAAAATTTCGACGTTCGAGCACTTAATTTAGTCAAAAGGACTAAATCGTAAAAAGTGCAAAAGTTGAGTTCTTCATACTAGAGGTGTCCAATTGTTATGAAATTTTAAATAGAGGGTCCTTAAATGGTAATTAGACCATTGGTTAATTTCTGGACAAAAATAGACATGAAATGGGTGTAATAAAATATTTTTAAGTTAGGGGTATTTTGGTAAACTAATAATTAAAAGAATTAAAAAAGGGAAATAAGCCAAATTAGCTATCATCTTCTTCATTCAACCGTTTCTACCAACAGTAGCCATGGTTAAGGTTTGTTCAAACTTCCAAGCTCGATTGTAAGTGCTCCTTAGCCCCGTTTTTAAAGTTCTTTACATTTTAAAAAATCTCGGTAACTTGGTTAAGCTTATTCTAGCAATAATTTAACCTAGGGTTTATATTTGGAAAAATACCCATAGGTGAAATGTGTTTATTTTGATTTTTTGTGGTAGATTATGAAGCTTGAAATTGTGTTAAACAACTTTTACTAAGCGATTTTACGTGAAAACGAGTAAAACGACATAATCGGTAAAATACCTAATGTTCATAAGTACATGTTAGAGTGTGAATTTGATGTTGCTATAGAAGGGAAAAATTGATCATAATGTCATAAAACATAAGAAAATAGGATGAAGTTTAATTTACGAGCCTAGGGGAAAAATGTAATTTTGATAAAGTTTAGGGGAAAAATTTTAATTTTGCCAAAATATGATTTTGGGTCAATTTGAATAATGTGAGTCCTAATTAGGCTATATTTATAATGATAGAGCAAGAAAAATTGAAATTCGGGCTAAAATCGGCAAAATACCAAGTTGTGGATAAAATGATAAAAATGGCCATTTTCGTATATGAGGTAAGTTCGTGTGTTAATAATAATGCAATACCATACTTGAATTGTAATTTTATATTGTTATGGCATAAACTGTATGATTTAATATGTTTAGGAGAAGTTGATGAATGGTGTGTATGATATGGAAAATGTGATGCTTGTTGTGTCATGTGAAATTGAATGGCAAATTATTGTTACATGAATTGAATGTTAAATTACTATTACATGGGTTGTATGAATTGCTACATGGTTGCACCTGATGAGATTTCGACAAGTTTGTACGTAAATAATTTATCGATTCTTTTTATTTTATTATATTTTGTTATCATATGAAATGTGGCTGCCTATAGAATGATTATTTGTTGTAAATTGCAAATTGAAAAAAGACTATGAATAAACTTGTAACATGTTGGAAAGTGAGGAATTTCTCGGTTGAGCCTTCAAAATAGAAACGATATGAATGATCTATTGTGAGGTCACGTGTGTAGTACTAAGTGCAGGCTACTACGTGTACCGGATAATTGGTCGCATGTGTAGTACTAAGTACAGGCTACTATGCGTACCTGATAACTTCGATCACGCGTGTAGTACTAAGTGCAGGCTACTACGTGTATCAGATGGCTAGGTCACGTGTGTAGTACTAAGTGCAGGCTACTAAGTATACTGGATAATTGGCCGCATGTGTAGTACTAAGTGCAGGCTACCATGTGTACCAGATAGCCTTGGCTACAAGTGTGAAAATATGTGCTAGCAACTGAGTATCAGTTATTATTCCGAAGAGTTCAACGGGAAAATCGATTAAGTAAAAATAAACGTGAATATGATTATGTGATGAATAAGTGCAGGTATATGTTTATGAAAATTATGAGCAATGTGCTCGATATTTGAGTGAATTTCGATAAGACAAAATGGATTAAGTGAAATTATGTAAGTGTGAATTTTAGTAGTAAAACAGTGTTGGACAACAGCAGTTGCGTGACTTTGAAAATTTACCAAAAAATTGTGTAAGTTGAATTAAATTTCAAAAAATTATGGAATTAAATATTAATGAGTCTATTTTCATATAAAATAAACATGGGGAGCAAAAGAGTTCTATATTATGTGATATTCTAATTTTTGTGAGATAGTGTCAGAATGAATTTGAGATCCCCTGTTTCGATTTGACAAAATCATTAAAAATTGTAAAAAAAATGATTATGAGTTATAACTTATATGAATAGAATACTAAATGAAAATACTTTTAGGTGTAATGGATGGGAACATCATCGTAGTCTCGAAATATGAGATAAATAATTTTTAGTGAAGAGAGGTCAGAACTGTTGGACAGAAAAATAGGGGAAAATTTAATGAATAAAATGTACTAATTGGATAAACCAAAAATTCTTGAAATTTTATGATAGAAAGGTATATGTGTCTAGTTTCAAGGAAAATTAACGAAACTAAATTTGGAGTTTTGTATCTCCAGATATGAATGATTTAGTAACTGTAACTCGATAAAACAGCTTAACCTGAACATGTGTAATTGTACAATTATAGTGTTTTATCTTGAAAAGCATGTTAGTAATTGCTTATTAATTTAAAATGGACTTACTAAGCGTAAAGCTTACCCCTCCTCTCTACTTCTTCAGTTTTGGCAGGTCGGCTCGCGGTTGGAGATCGTTGGAGGCAAAATCACACTATCAAGCTATCATTTTTGGGAGAATTAATTAAATATTAGAAATATCAAGTGAGTGGCATGTATAGAAAGTTGGTTTGTGATATGTATTATTATTATGACTTTGACCATACATATCGGTCTAAATTGAGTTATCGTATATGATCATGCGATGTGGTCCTTATCCATTATGGTTTATAAGTTGAATTAATCATGCCATGTCCTATTTTTTGATGTGATGATAGAGTTAACTTTGTTTGTTATTGCATGATTATGGATGTGTAAGTGCTCATTTATGCCACGTTATATATCTTTAAATATGAGTCTATGCATGTGTTCGAAAAGTTTTGAGTTAAATGAAATTTTATGGCCTGGTTTTCATCTATGTGTATGGTTAAGTCTGGTAATGCCTCGTACCCTGTTTCGGCCTTGGATACGGGTAAGGGGTGTTACAATAGATATAAGATCATAAGGTAGGGAGAGAAGTGAAACTTCCTGAATGATGAATGGAATCCTTGACTTGGAGTCATGGAACGTAATTGGCAAAGGCAATGCTGAGATTGGTGGAGGATACTTCGGTGGTGGTAGAGGTTGGGTTCCACAACCACAGTGTCCAGCGAAAAGGTTATCATGGTGGTCGAGTAGGACATGGCAGTCATGGAGAACCTTTTCCAATGGAGTTTCAAGTTCCTAAGTAATAGTGAGCTTTGGAGCTCTTTATAACTGAGATAGCATCAATAACTCTTTAGGAAATATAAAGAAGCATGATTACTCATAAAGAAATGGCCGAAAGTATAAATTATTCAATATAAACTATAAAACCTAAGGATGAAATAAAATTAAAATAAAAAAAGAAAAAGAAAATAAAAAGTATTTTTAAAAAGATAAAAATAAAAATAAAAACATAAAAATAAAAAATAAAATTCTTTAAACATCTTCATCGCTAGATGGTTTGCGAGGTGGGGGCGACGATGAGTTGTGAAGCTACTGACAAATTTGATGTAGAGTGGCATCAATGTGATCGAAGTGCTGAAAACATTGTTGCTCGAATAAAGTTAGGCACTCAGAGATGTCAGAGAGTGAAGCCGCCGCATGAACTGGACGATGAATAGGTGGTGGCTAAGAGACTGGATCCTCGTGAGGTGGAGGGACATCATCGGCAATTCCTCTGGGTCCTCCTGCTCAGCTGACTAGACTAGGTAAGGGTCAAATCCACGTCGTCGCTTAATCTGTAATATCCTGAATTAGGGCTTAATCGGAATAATGGTTTCGTGACCACAAATCTGAGATAGAAATAATTATTTTATAATTGTTTTGATGAATATGATATGATTGCATGATTGTGTGAAAATTTCGTGATGAAATTCTATGCCTAAAGTGTTTAAATTGAAAGTAGGGACTAAATCGAATAAGTTGCAAAATTTGCATTCTAAAAGTTTAGTATGAAATTGCGTTGAAATATTAATTAGGAGGTCTTAAATAGAAATTTGACCAAGTTCTAAGTCTATGGAAAAAAATTGGACATGGATGGAATTTTTGGAAAGTTTAGTAGTAAGGGCATTTTGGTCATTTAGTTATTAAAATGAATTAAAAACAAAATTAAAAGCCAATTTTTGTCCATCTTCTTCATTAGGCCGAAATTTCAAGAGTTCTCCATAGTTAGGGTTTGTTTCAAGCTTCCAAGCTTCATAGTAAGTGATTCCAAGCCCCGTTTTTAATGTTCTTTACGTTTTTGGAATCCCGGTAGCTCGATTAAGCTTATGTTAGCAATAATTCAACCTAGGTTTATATTTGGAAAAATAACCATAGGTGAAATTTGTGTATTTTGATGTTTTATGATAGAATATGGGGTTTTAAATTATGTTAGACAACTTGTGCTACTCGGTTTTGAGTGAAAACGAGTAAAAGGGCTTAATCGTCAAAAATACCTAATAGTCACAAGTATATGTTAGAGTAAGAATTTGATGTTGCCATAGAAGGGAAAAATGATTAGCATGTTATAAAACATAAGAATAAGGAATAAAGTTTAATTCCCGAGCCTAGGGGCAAAAGTGTAATTATGCAAAAGTTTAGGGGCAAAAGTGTAATTTTTCTAAAGTTCGTATTAAATGCTGTTTTGATGAATGTATGTATTTAATAAGATTAATTTGGCATTATAGATCAAGAGAAACGAGATTCAAGTCGCGATCGAGGAAAAGAAAAGATTGTGGACTAAATTGCAAAATCTTTATATTTTGGTACCAAGGTAAGTTCATGTGTAAATAATGTAGCATAAATGTTATTTTTAAGTTATTAATGTTAATTATATGATATGTTGATTTTTAATCGTGAAATACTATGCTTTGTGGTTAATATTGAGTAATATGCAAATTATATTTACTACTTGATAAATATGAATTGCTACCGAGTATCGGTTTCGATATTCCATGGAAGACGGCAAATGTGAGATCGAGGGAAAAAGACCGTTTGAACCTTAGGAATAGATTAGGATACAAGTGACATGTCACTAGGATGGTTGAGCATCCGAACTCGTTGAGTTGAGTCCGAGTTCGTGAAATGTAACTAGGCATCCGAACTCGTTGAGTTGAGTCCGAGTTCACTTATGGATGCGAACACCCGAGCTCATTGAGTTGAGTCCGAGTTCACTTAGGGGCGGGTTACATGATTTCTTGATTACATATGAAGCACTTATGTGCAAATTATCCGTGTATCCGAGTTGTATTCCGATGTGTTCAACGGGTGAAATTTCTAGTGAAATGGAAGAACACTTAAGATGCAAGCGTTTTTTGGGTAAGTGTTGTGAAATGGACACTTTGGACAGGTATGTTCTTAACCCTCGGGTTGAAAATAGATACAACAACGATATGGTGGTAAGATGATGAATGATGTTTAGAAATGTGATATATGTTTTGGTGATACCATGCTAAAGTTGTTTGGTATATTTGTATTGTTATGTTACTTGTTATTTACATATGAACTTACTAAGCATTTATGCTTACTCCCTCCTCTTTATTTATCTGTAGTTTTGAACAAGCCAGCTCGGGAATCAGGACGGGTCGAAGGTTCGATCACACTATCCAAAGGACTTTCATCTGGGTAAATGGCTTGTAAAACTTAAGTATGGCATGTATAGCAATATACTTATTTTGTGTAAATAATTTTATGATATGGCCATGATTGGTTGAGAAAATGTTTGATATTGATAAGTCATGGTGATGGTTAAATTTAGATCATGTTTGATATCATGGAAGTTTAAATAGGTTATCTAGTTCATAACAACTCATGAAAAGATGAAATTTGCCTTAAAACAGAATATTGCTGCAGCAATGACATGAATTTGAAAAATCACTAAAAATAGTATAAAAGGAATTAAATGATGAGAAAGTTATGAAATTAAAGCTTAATGAGTCTATTTTCATATGGATTAAAAAAAATAGGCATATAAATTATACTTTATGAGATATTTGAAACCTTGTGAAACAGGGCCAGAGTGATTTCTGGATCCTCTTTTCTGACTTTAAAAATTCATAATAAATTTTAAAAAATAATTAGAAGTCATTATTTATATGTACAGATTCCATGTTGAGTGTAGTTTTAAGAGAAATAAACCTCGTAGTCATTGAAATTCTGTATAGAGAGATATCTGATTCGTAATACACAGAGGTTAGAGCAGTCGAACCCTGAAATAGGGGAGATTTTAACTAATAAACTGTACTAATTGGACCAACCAAAAATTCTAGAAAGAAATTAGTAAATATATATATGAGCCTAGATTTAGGGAAAATTTACGGATCTTGATTTTGAGTTTCGTAACTCGAGATATGATTTTTCTTGTAACTGTGACGCGGGTAGCTAGAAAGCTGTGAATGTAGAAACAAATGATTTGAAGTTCTTAATTTGATAAATTATGTTCGGTAACCCCTCAAGTTCAACTCCGGTGATGGTTTCGGGCGTGGGGGCATTACATTTGGTGGTATCAGAGCAGGTTTAGTCGATTCTCGGACTACGTGTTGTATGTACGGATTTTGCTGTACATGCCATATGTATGAATTATGATAGTGTGATGATTTCTGACCTTTTTAAATGATTTTTATATAGTAAATGGATCCCGATCCAGTTGTGGCAGATGAAGTAGAGAGTAATGCACCAGCTTCGGCTGAAGGGGCAGCGCCGACTGAAAACCCACTCCCTACTGTTGGTTAGGGAGGAGGAGAAAGGGATCGGGAAGCCTTTCTCCAAATGATGAGTGCATGGTACACTGAGTTCGTTCGTACAAACCCAAATGTACGACCTCCCCCACCTCCCCCAATTCCTCAACCTATGCCTCCGATGCCTCAGGGAGTAGATATGATAAAATTTCACAGAACCCCCGTTGACAGAATTTGTAAACAAGGGGCTGAAGAATTTAGAGCAAATATTGATGATGATGCAGAGAAAGCAGAGTTCTGGCTTGAAAATTCTATCCGGGTATTTGATGAATTATCTTGTACACCTGAAGAATGTTTGAAATGTGCTACATCTTTGTTGAGAGATTCAGCCTATAATTGGTGGAAGACTTTGATTTCGGTGGTACCAAAAGAGAGGGTAACCTGGGAATTCTTTCAAGAAGAGTTTCGGAAGAAATATATTAGTGAAAGATTTATTGATCAGAAATGTAAAGAGTTTCTTGAGCTGAAGCAAGGTAATATGACAGTCTCAGAATATGAAAGAGAGTTTGTTAGATTGAGTAAGTATGGCAGGGAATATGTTCCTACAGAAGCCAAGATGTGCTGACGATTTGAAGACGGGCCTAACGAAGACATTAAGGTATTTTTTGGGATCCTTGAACTAAAAGAAATGGTGGTACTTGTCGATCGAGCTTGCAAGGCTGAAGAATTACTGAAGGAAAAGAAAAAGGTAGAATCTGAAACACGAAATTCGAAGAAAAGACCAATGAGTAATGCACCCTCACAACAAACCGGAAAGTCAAGAAATATGAATCCTTGTTCCCAAGTTTCAGCTGGGCAATCATATGGAAATTTTAAGAAGCGAAATGTGGGTCCTAAATCTCAGACTACTTCTGTGGCTAGTGTGGGAAATACGAGATTTGTTAAACCTGAGTGCCAGCGGTGTGGTAGAAATCATTTTGGTTCGTGCAGAGCAAATGAATGTTTTCAATGTGGTTCTCCGGATCATTTTATTAGAGACTGCCCAGAGAGAGCTGAGAAAGAAAAATTTCAGAATGTAAAAGCTAGTGGTACAGACTCGAGGGGAAGGTATCCGAGAAAAGCTGGAAGTGAAACAAGCAGTACGAATGTAGCCAGAGATGCAGCAGTTAGATCTGAAGGAAGAGCTCCGGCTAGAACTTATGCTATTAAAGCGCGTGAAGATGCTTCCTCACCCGATGTGATTACCGGTACATTTTCTCTTTATGATACTAATGTTATTACTTTGATTGATCCGGTTCTACTCATTCATATGTATGCATGAAACTGGTGTCTAGTATGAATATACCTGTTGATAAAGGATGCAAGAAATGCCCTTTAATGATTCGGGGTCATTACTTTCCGGCGGACTTGATGTTGTTGCCGTTTGATGAATTTGATGTTATTTTGGGTATGGATTGGTTGACATTGCATGATGCTATAGTAAATTGCAAAGAAAAGGTTATAGAATTAAAATGTGAAAGTGGTGAAATCTTGCGGGTTGAACCAGACAAATCAGAGGCAATATTTAGTATGATTTCTTCGATGTCGGCTCAGAGATATTTGAGAAAGGGTTATGAAGCTTATTTGGCGTATGTAATTAATACAAAAGAAGTTGAAAAGAAAGTTGAATCAGTACCGGTTGTGCGTGAATTTGTGGATGTATTTCCAGAAGAATTGTCGGGTTTGCCTCCAGTTAGGGAAGTAGAATTTGGTATAGATTTGATACCGAGAACAGCTCCGATCTCGATTGCTCCATATAGAATGGCACCAACAGAGTTGAAAGAATTAAAATTGCAGTTGCAAGAGTTGACTGATAAAGGCTTTGTGAGACCAAGTTTTTCATCTTGGGGTGCTCCCGTGTTATTTGTGAAAAAGAAGGATGGTTCTATGAGATTATGTGTTGATTATCGACAGTTAAACAAGGTGACAATTAAAAACAAGTATCCATTGCCGAGAATTGATGATTTGATTGATCAGCTAAAAGGAGCGACATGGTTTTCAAAGATTGACTTGAGATCTGGGTATTATCAGCTGTGAGTGAAAGAGTCAGATGTGCCTAAAATTGCTTTTAGAACAAGGTACGGTCATTATGAATTTTTAGTTATGCCATTCGGGTTGACAAATGCTCCTGCTGTGTTTATGGACCTAATGAATCGCATATTTCGGCCATACCTGGATAGATTTGTTGTGGTGTTTATAGATGATATTTTAATTTATTCAAAAGATGAGACAGAGCATGCTGAGCATTTGAGGATAGTTTTTCAAACTTTGAGAGATAAGCAGCTGTATGCTAAGTTTAGTAAAAGTGAATTTTGGCTCCGGGAAGTTGGATTTTTGGGTCATATTGTTTCAGGTGATGGTATACGGGTTGATCCTAGTAAAATTTCAGCCATTGTTGATTGGGAACCACCGAAAAATGTAACTGAAGTTAGGAGTTTCTTGGGGCTAGCTGGGTATTATCGGCGGGTTGTAAATGGATTTTCTATAATTGCTGCTCCTATGACTAGACTACTCCGAAAGGATGTTAAATTTGAATGGACGGAAGAATGTCAACAGAGTTTTGAACAATTGAAAAAGTTATTAACTGAAGCACCAGTGTTGATACAACCCGAATCAGGTAAAGAATTTGTGGTGTATAGTGATGCTTCTCTAAATGGTTTGGGGTGTGTACTCATGCAAGACGGAAAAGTGGTGGCTTATGCTTCGAGGCAGTTAAAACCTCATGAGAGGAATTATCCTACTCACGAATTGGAATTGGCTGCAGTGGTGTTTGCTTTGAAGATTTGGTGACATTATTTGTATGGTGAAAAGTGTCGAGTATATACCGATCACAAAAGTCTTAAATACTTGATGTCACAAAAAGACTTGAATTTGAGACAGCGAAGATGGTTAGAGTTATTTAAAGATTACGAGCTCGTTATTGATTATCATCCGGGAAAAGCGAATGTGGTTGTCAATGCTTTAAGTAGAAAGTTGTTTTTTGCTTTGAGAGTTATGAACACTCAGTTGAAAATGTCAGATGACGGTTCAATTCTAGCAGAGTTAAGAGCAAGACCGATGTTTTTACAAGAGATTTTTAAAGCTTAGAAAAATGATCAAGATTTGCTAGGCAAGAGAAAACAGTGTGAAGCTGATACGGGATCAAATTTCAGAATCGGTTCTGATGGTTGTTTGATGTTTAAAAATCAGATTTGTGTACTGAAAAATGATGAGTTGATTCAAAAGATTTTGCATGAAGCACATAATGGTTGTTCGGCGGTTCATCTGGGCAATACGAAGATGTATAATGACTTAAAGAAAATGTACTGGTGGAGTGGAATGAAAAGAGATATTTCCGAGTTTGTATCAAAGTGCTTAGTTTGTCAACAAGTGAAAGCTGAACACCAAGTACCTTCGAGATTACTTCAGCCTATTATGGTTCCTGAATGGAAATGAGATCAGATTACTATGGATTTTATATCAGGGTTGCCGTTAACTCTAGGGAAGAAAAATGCCATCTGGGCAATAGTTGACAGACTGACTAAATCGGCTCATTTTATTCCGGTACGTACAGATTATTATCTTAATAAGTTGGCTGAATTGTATATCCGAGAGATTGTTAGACTTCATGGGATACCTTTGTCAATCATTTCGGATAGGGATCCGAGGTTTACCTCACGATTTTGGCAAGAGTTGCAAGAGGCATTAGGTACAAAGTTAAATTTCAGCACTGCCTTTCATCCACAAACTGATGGACAATCAGAGAGAGTAATTCAGATTCTTAAAGACATGCTCAGATGTTGCGTATTGGAATTTCAAGATAGTTGGGAAAGGTACTTACCATTGGTAGAATTTGCTTATAATAATAGTTATCAGACGAGTTTGAAGATGGCACCTTATGAAGCATTATATGGTCGTAAATGTCGGATGCCATTGTATTGGACTGAACTCAAGGAAAATCAGATTTATGGAGTTGATTTAATAAAAGAAACCGAAAAAAAGGTGAAAGTGATTCGAGATTGTTTGAAAGCTGCTTCAGATAGACATCAATCTTATGCGGATTTGAAGCGAAAAGAAATGGAGTTTCAAGTTGGTGATAAGGTTTTTTTGAAAGTGTCTCCATGGAAGAAAGTCCTTAGATTTGGACGAAAGGGCAAGTTAAGTCCGCGTTTTATTGGACTGTATGAAATAATTGAAAAACTTGGACCTGTAGCATATCGGCTAGCGCTACCACCTGAATTAGAGAAGATTCATGATGTGTTTCACGTATCTATGTTACGTTGGTATCGTTCGGATCCTTCACATATAATTTCACCGACAGAAATTTGAACTACGACCGGATATGACTTATGAAGAAGAACCGATTAAGATTTTAGCTTGAGAAGTCAAACAACTAAGAAATAAAAGTGTTGCACTTGTGAAAGTGTTGTGGCAAAAGCATGGGGTAGAAGAGACTACATGGGAACCTGAAGAAACTATGAAAAACCAATACCCACACCTATTTACCTGTAAGATTTTCGAGGACGAAAATCCTTAAAAGGGGGGAGAGTTGTAATATCCTGAATTAGGGCATAATCGGAATAGTGGTTTCGTGACCACAAATCTGAGATAGAAATAATTATTTTATAATTATTTTGATGAATATGATATGATTGCATGATTGTGTGAAAATTTCGTGATGAAATTCTATGCCTAAAGTGTTTAAATTGAAAGTAGGGACTAAGTCGAATAAGTTGCAAAATTTGCATTCTAGAAGTTTTTAGTATGAAATTGCATTGAAATATTAATCAGGAGGTCTTAAATAGAAATTTGACCAATTTCTAAGTCTATGGACAAAAAATGGACATGGATGGAATTTTTGGAAAGTTTAGTAGTAAGGGCATTTTGGTCATTTAGTTATTAAAATGAATTAAAAACAAAATTAAAAGCCAATTTTTGTCCATCTTCTTCATTAGGCCGAAATTTCAAGGGTTCTCCATAGTTAGGGTTTGTTTCAAGCTTCCAAGCTCCATAGTAAGTGATTCCAAGCCCCGTTTTTAATGTTCTTTACGTTTTTGGAATCCCGGTAGCTCGATTAAGCTTATGTTAGCAATAATTCAACCTAGGGTTTATATTTGGAAAAATACCCATAGGTGAAATTTGTGTATTTTGATGTTTTATGATAGAATATTGGGTTTTAAATTATGTTAGACAACTTGTGCTACTCGGTTTTGAGTGAAAACGAGTAAAAGGGCTTAATCGGCAAAAATACCTAATAGTCACAAGTATATGTTAGAGTAAGAATTTGATGTTGTCATAGAAGGGAAAAATGATCAGCATGTTATAAAACATAAGAATAAGGAATAAAGTTTAATTCCCGAGCCTAGAGGCAAAAGTGTAATTTTTCCAAAGTTCGTATTAAATGCTGTTTTGATGAATTTATGTATTGAATAAGATTAATTTGGCATTATAGATCAAGAGAAATGAGATTCAAGTCGCGATCGAGGAAAAAGATTGTGGACTAAATTGCAAAATCTTTATATTTTGGTACCAAGGTAAGTTCAGGTGTAAATAATGTAGCATAAATGTTATTTTTAAGTTATTAATGTTAATTATATGATATGCTGATTTTTAATCGTGAAATATTATGCTTTGTGGTTAATATTGAGTAATATGCAAATTATGTTTACTACTTGATAAATATGAACTGCTACCGAGTATCGGTTCCGATATTCCATGGAAGACGGCAAATGTGAGATCGAGGGAAAAAGCCCGTTTGAACCTTAGGAATAGATTAGGATACAAGTGACATGTCACTAGGATGGTTGAGCATCCGAACTCCTTGAGTTGAGTCCGAGTTCACTTATGGATGCGAATGTCCGAACTCGTTGAGTTGAGTCCGAGTTCACTTATGGATGCGAACGCCCGAGCTCATTGAGTTGAGTCCGAGTTCACTTAGGGGCGGGTTACATGATTTCTTGATTACATATGAGGCACTTATGTGCAAATTATCCGTGTATCCGAGTTGTATTCCGATGTGTTCAACGGGTGAAATTTCTAGTGAAATGGAAGAACACTTTGGACAGGTATGTTCTTAACTCTCGGGTTGAAAATAGATAGAACAATGATAAGGTGGTAAGATGATGAATGATGTTTAGAAATGTGATATATGTTTTGGTGATACCATGCTAAAGTTGTTTGGTATATTTGTATTGTTATGTTACTTGTTATTTACATATGAACTTACTAAGCATTTATGCTTACTCCCTCCTCTTTATTTACTGTAGTTTTGAACAAGCCAGCTTGGGAATCGGGACGGGTGGAAGGTTTGATCACACTATCCAAAGGACTTTCATCTGGGTAAATGGCTTGTAAAACTGAAGTATGGCATGTATAGCAATATATTTATTTTGTGTAAATAATTTTATGATATGGCCATGATTGGTTGAGAAAATGTTTGATATTGATAAGCCATGGTGATGGTTAAATTTAGATCATGTTTGATATCATGGAAGTTTAAATAGGTTATCTAGTTCATAACAACTCATGAAAAGATGAAATTTGCCTTAAAACAGAATATTGCTGCAGCAATGACATGAATTTGAAAAATCACTAAAAATAGTATAAATGGAATTAAATGATGAGCAAGTTATGAAATTGAAGCTTAATGAGTCTATTTTCATATGGATTAAAAAAATAGGCATATAAATTATACTTTATGAGATATTTGAAACCTTGTGAAATAGGGCCAGAGTGATTTCTGGATCCTCTGTTCTTACTTTAAAAATTCATAATAAATTGTAAAAAAATAATTAAAGTCATTATTTTTATGTACTAATTCCTTGTTGAGTCTAGTTTTAAGAGAAAGAAACCTCGTAGTCATTGAAATTCTGTATAGAGAGATATCTGATTCGTAATACACAGAGATCAGAGTAGTCAAACCCTGAAACAGGGGAGACTTTAACTAAGAAACTGTACTAATTGGACCAACCAAAAATTCTAGAAAAAAATTAGTAAATATATATATGAGTCTAGATTTAGGGAAAATTTATAGATCTTGATTTTGAGTTTCGTAACTTGAGATATGATTTTTCTTGTAACTATGACGTGGGTAGCTAGAAAGCTGTGAATGTAGAAACAAATGATTTGAAGTTCTTAATTTGATAAATTATGTTCGGTAACCCCTCAAGCTCGACTCCGGCGACGGTTTCGGGCGTGGGGGCGTTACATAATCATCCTCATATATAGCATACTCAGGATGCCCTGTGGGGACATCTGATCGATCAGAGTGAGGGAGGATGCTTGCGTCGCCGTGTTGAGGAGACCGAAGTACCATGCCAGGCGAGTCACATAAGGGTCGATGGATATGACTCCCTTCCTGTGCTACTCTGTCTGATGGCGAATGGCGAGGGCAATGAAATAAGCAAGGTCCTGTCAAGGTGTGGGCTAGGATGGCGTGTAGGTATCGCAGGGATGGGGTGAGAGTTGATGCCTTGGAGTGACTTGGGTCATCAATGGCTGAAGCAGGGACGAGGGCCCTCCAATAGTTTGAAGGAGAGTAGTGGATGTGGTGATGGAGGCTCGCGAAGTCGTCATCCATAATCCTCTGTGTCTAGTCCTAACGCGACTCTGAACTCAGGTACGCTCAACTAGCGAACTAATCCATAGAGACGGAACTGGACTATTCTAGGATCATCAAAACCTGTCATAACAACTTGAATGTGAAAGGTCGAACAGAGTTCTAGTGTGAGCTCGAGGTACGTTGGCTCGACGATCTCAAAGAATAGCCCTCGTGGTCAGTCGTCAGGAGGGCCTGAGCTGCGTCAGCCTGTTGGATTTGTTCTAGTGCGGTCCAGTCAAAGCAACAACCCACACCTAAGGGTCGGGCTTGTACTATCTGAAAAGTTCCTCCTGTGGTCCCAAGGGAAACTGGAGGAATGGATGCCTAATTTTCGCGGTAGGACCCGACGATGATGCTGCTCCTTTCCTCTTCTTCGAGGCAAGGACGACGATTTTCTTGCCACGTAGATTTGACATGTTATGCAACAGCTTGGTAGAGAGAGGAGCTTGGGTCGTCAATGGTGGTGCTATGGTCGGTGCACGGGCGTGGCAGGGAGTGTGTGTGAAAGGATTCTGTCAGCTAGGGTTTGATATTTGGGGAAAGGGATGATGAATAGTGGAGGGTTTATATAGATTTTGGGGCACACGACCGTGGGACATGCCCATGTGTCCTAATTTTACCTCGTGTGTATCGCGACTTTCAAATTTAGGTGCGTCTGAAATTCGGCCCACGCCTGTGTTCTTTGGTTGTGTTGATGCACACGGCCGTGTCACACGGCCATGTCCTACGTCGTTCGCTTCTCCCACACCCATGTATGGATGCACATGCCCGTGTTAATTTCACAGTCTTGAGCACGGATGGTGGGCACGGGCATGTCGCACGCCTTTGTTAATTTCTCAGCTTCAACCACAGATTATGGACACGGGCGTGGCGCATGCCCGTGTTGTTTGGACAGTTTTGTCTACAGCCATGTCGCAAGGCAATGGCAACGTATCGAATCTCGTGTTAGGGAAAACTTTTGCTCTGTTTTCACACAATTGTATCGCACGGCCGTGTCTTCGCCCGTGGTATGGGCACGGCCTAAGCTAAGCCTGTGTGCCTGGCTGTGTGGATTTGGACAATGAGTGTTCAAAGACACAGTTAGTGAATTAGATGTTAAAAACTAAAATTAAAAGAAGTTAACACCGTTAGTGCTCAGGTTGCCTCCTGAGAAGCATTTATTTATAGTCTAAGCTCGACTTACCTCTCTATTGCTGGTCATGGTGGTGCGAGGAGTTTACACTCCTCATCCCTACTATCAATTTTATCAAAATAAGGTTTTAAACAAGTACTATTTACCTTGAATGTATCGAATTTGGGATGAATTACCTCGACTGTGCCATATGGGAAAATGCTAAGTACTGTAAGAGAGATTTCTCCATTTGGTTCAGAGGTGTCAATCCGAGGGTCTGCTGCATCTAATAGTACTTTGTTTCCAACCTTAAGTTGATTTGGTGAAATATTGAGCTCGTCGTGGCATGGTTTTGGTTTATCGTGTGATCTCGGCTTCTGTGTCTGCCATTCATGTAACGCCCTCACGCCCGAAACCGTCGCCAGAGTCAATTTTGAGGTGTTACTAAACTTAATTCATTGATTAAATAGCTCAAACAATTTATTTTAAAAATTTTCAAACAAGCTGACTAACTGCATCACAGTCGCTTAAAAATTCATATCTCGAGTTCTGAAACTCGAAATTAAGATCCGTAAATATTTCCTGAAACTAGACTCATATATCTATCTACTAATTTTGTTTCTAGAATTTTTTTTGGGCCAATTAGTACAGTTTATTAGTTAAAGTCTCCCCTATTTCAAGGTTTGACTACTCTGACCCCTGTGTATTATGAATTAGATATCTCCCTGTACAGAGTTTCAGTGATTATTCTGTTTATTTATATTAAAACTAGACTAAATAATGAATCTGTACATATAAAGCATGACTTCTAATTATTTTTTTACAATTTATGGTGAATTTGTAAATACAGAATAGGGGATTCAGAGACCACTCTGACCCTGTTCCACCAAAACTTAAATATCTCATAAAATATAACTCATATACCTGTTTCGTTCCATCAATATGAAAATATACTTATTAAGATTCGATTTCATAACTTATTTATCATTTAATTCTATTTCTACTATTTTTAGTGATTTTTCAAATTTACATCACTACTGCTGTCTGATTCTGTTTTGTAGGCAATTTTATCTTTTCAAGGATTTTGATGGTTTAATTAAGACATAAAGCATACATGTTATCATATATAAACTTGATTAGCCATTCTAATAGCTAATCATTTACATACCCTTTTCTTACCAAACCATAATCATATCATAAGATCATTTATACAAAATGAGTATATTGCTATACATGCCATTCTCAAAATATACAAGCCATTTTACCAATTTGGGTCTTCGGATAGTGTGAACGAGCCTTCGACCTATCCCGATTCTCAAGTCGGCTTGTCAAAACTACAATGAATGAAAAGGAGGGAGTAAGCATAAATGCTTAGTAAGTTCACATGCAAATAATAAGTAACATGATTATGCAATCCAACATAAACATCATTAAAACACTCATAACATAAGAATGCTTACTATCTTACCACAATTTTGTCTCACCAAGTTCTCAACCAAGGATTAAACTCATACCTGTCTATTTTCACTTCTTCAACACATTCATCATCGAATCACTTTCATTTTAAATATTCTCCATATTCTCTTAAGATTTTCCCGTTGAACACATCGGAATATAATTTCGGATACGCGGATAGTGTGCACGTAAGCGCTATACTCATAGCTAAACAAGCTCAATAGCCTTTGAAATCTATGTAGTCAAGCTACCATGTAACCCACCCATAAATGAACTTGGACTCAACTTAACGAGCTCGGGCTTTCGCATCCATAAGTGAACTCGGACTCAACTCAACGAGCTCAGATGCCTAGTTACATCTCACGAACTCGGACTCAACTCAACGAGTTCGGAACTCAACCATCCTAGTGACATGTCACTTGTACCCTAATCTATTCCCAAGGTTCAAATGCGATTCTTCTCAATTACACATTTTAATCGTCTTGTTCGAAATATAGAAACTGATAATTGCTAGCATCTCATACTTATCAAGTTGTTCACACAATTTGCATATTACCAAATACTAATTCACAAAGCATAATATTTCATGATAATAAGTATAATATCATATAAATATCATTAAACCACTTAAAATAAAAATTATGTTACCTTATTTACACATGAACTTACCTCGATATAAAATATTAGCAATTGAGCCTATTCCTCGTAAACTTTGTGTTTCCCTCGATCACGACTTGAATCTTGTTTCTCTTGATCTATAATACCAAATTAATTTATTTAATAAATACATTCATCAAAATAGCCCCTAGTACGAACTTTGGCAAAATTACCATTTTGCCCCTAAACTTTCACATATTTGCACTTTTCCCCAAGGCTCTTAAATTAAACCTCATCCTAGTTTCTTATGTTTTACGACATGCTGATCATTTTTCCCTTCCATGGCAACATCAAATTCACGCTCTAACATGTACTTATGAATATTAGGTATTTTTACCGATTAAGCTCTTTTACTCGTTTTCACTTAAAACCGAGTAGCACAAGTTGTCTAACATAATTTAAAATCTCATATTCTATCATAAAACACCAAAATACACAAATTTCACCTATGGGTATTTTTCCAAATATGAACCCTAGGTTGACTTATTGCTAGTATAAGCTAAATCGAGCTACCGGGATTCCAAAAACATAAAAATCATTAAAAATGGGGCTTGAAATCACTTACTATGAAGCTTGGAAGTTGAAGAAACCCTAGCTATGGAGAGAGTTAAGGTTCGGCCAAGGCTTGATGAAGATGAACACGTTTTGGCCTTAATTTCCCTTTTAATTAATTTTAATTACAAAATGACTAAAATACCCTCAATACCTTTCTTTGAAAATTTTCATGTACAAGCCCATTTTTGTCCAAAATTTTAGAAATTGGTCAAATTGCTATTTAAGACCTCCTCATTAATATTCCAAATAAATTTCATACTAAAAACTTCTAGAATACAAGTTTTGCAAATTATTCGATCTAGTCCCTAATCTCAACTTAAGCACTTTATGCATAGAATTTCGTCACGAAATTTTCACACAATCATGCAATCATATCATAAACCTCAAAATAATTATAAAATAATCATTTTTATCTCGTATTTTTTGTCACAAAACCACTATTCCGATTAGGCCCTAATTCGGGATATTACAATTCATCTAGTTCCTGGACTTGTAGCCTTCGTTCTTCATAGATGGGTCATTTGTCGTTACTCAAATATGGCTCAGGTGTGTTCTTTAAATGTGTGTCCTGCAAAGAAGGTTTCACCACATGACCAGTATTAGTAGTACGATTTATACAATCACCCTAGATATTCGATGTGTTACTTGAATTACAAGCTTGAAGAATGATTGTTTCCTCACCCACACGAAGTGTGAGTTCACCTGTACCAACATCAATTATAGTTCTAGCAGTTGTTAAAAAGGGCCTTCCTAAAATTAAAGGCACGTCACTATCCTTTTCTATGTCTAGAACAACAAAATCAACTGGGAATATGAATTTGTCAATTTTAACGAGTACATCTTCAATAATACCCTAGGAAATCTGATTGTTTTGTCTACTAACTGAATGCTCATCCTAGTTTGTTTGGGTTTCCCAAGACCTAGTTGTTTAAACATTTTATAAGGCATGACATTGATACTAGCCCCTAAATCAGCCAAAGCATTATTAACATCTAAACTACCAATCAAACAAGGAATCGTAAAACTCCTTGGATCTTTTAATTTGTTGGCCAACTTATTCTGTAGTATGGCTGAGTAAACTGCATTTAACTCCACATGTGACGCCTCATCCAACTTTCTCTTATTTGTTAAAAGCTCATTTAAGAATTTGACTGCGTTTGGCATCTGCGAAAGAGCTTCAATAAACGGTAAGTTAATATGTATTTTTTTTTAATAATTTAAGAAATTTACCGAATTGTTCGTCTGTGCAGTCTTTCCTTGTTGCATTGGGGTATGGCACACGAGGTTTTTGCTCTTTACTTACCGGTGTTTGTTCACTGTGGTCTACCTCACCTTTGCTTTTACTTACCACAATTCCTTGCCTCGGTTCTGGTTCAGGTTCGACTAACCCTTCCTCATCTTGAATGGTAATTGCATTGAGCTATTCCCTTGGGTTAGATTTAGTGTTACTCGGCAGGCTACCTTGTGGTCGTTCAGAAATCAATTTGGTGAGTTGGCCTATCTGAGTTTTGAGCCCTTGGATTGACGCTTGTTGATTCTTAAGTGTTTTTTCGGTATTCTAAAAGCGAGTTTTCGACATTGAGATAAAATTTGTTAGCATCTCCTCAAGGTTCAGCTTCTTTTCCTATTGGTAAGGTGGTTGTTGAGAACCCGGAGGGTGTTGTGGCCTTTGATTTCCTTAATCGCCCCACGAGAAATTGGGATGGTTTCTCCAACCTGCATTATAAGTATTACTATATGGGTTATTTTGAGGTCTAGAGTTATTGTTACCCATATATTGGACTTGTTACTCCTTGATGCTAGGGTTCAAGGGTTGATATTCTGTGTATGCTCCTCCTCCATTTGAATCGCACCTCATTCACTCGATGTGCCTGAGTAGAACCACACAAACCGTCAATCTTTTTATTTAAAAGTTCTACTTGGTTAGATAGCATAGTAACCGCATCGAGGTTGAAAACACCAGTTGCTTTCGTCGGCTTTGTGTAACAACCCTTACCTCTAACCGCCACCAGATCAGGGTATGAGGCATTACTACACTCTTATACACTTTTCTAATACATACATTTCAATTATATATTAAAACCTTTCATGAGCACCCTCTATGTCCCTATTATAGGCTTTATGAGACCCAAAACAATCATTGAAGTTGGTTCAGAACCAAACCAGAACTTTTCGAACACTTATACATTTTTCACTAAAACAGGGGTCGTACACCCGTGTGACATGGGCCACGCCCGTGTGGTCACACACGCCCGTGTTAAAAACATCGAGCATTCTATTTATGCAGCACGGCCAAACCACAGACCCGTGTGGTGACCGTGTCCTAACCCATGGCTGAGACACACGGTCGTGCCTCTAGCCCGTGTCACACACATTAAGCTATTTTCCAAGCCCTTTTTATGTTCTTAACTCTTTGTACTATCGACCTTTTTCATACTCTTAGTTATATTTATCTTAACCACATCAAGACATTACTCATGTTTACATAAAATAGGTTTACTTACTTATAGCCATTATGAGCCATACATCATGGCTTTATACAATGGGATAGTATAAGCCTATACATTTGGCTAAATCATAATATTACATAATACCAAAAACTAAATCTCTATACATGCCACTCACTTATAGATAAATAAGAATTTCTGTTATTCCAACCTGACAAATTGATAGTGTGATGATACCTCTAACGATCTCCAACCCTGAGCCAATCCTGAAAAACACTAAGAGAAATGGGAAAGTAGTGTAAGTTTTATAACTTAGTAAGTTGGCATATAATAATAAGAAATTTAATTAACAATATTATCCCATTCCTCAATAAGTATGCTCAAGAAAATAGAATCAATATTCACATGATTTCACCTTTTTACTCAAATTCAGTTTAAACTATTTTCCCAAGTCATAGTCACTAATTTAATTATTTCATAAGCTACAGAACTCAAAATTAAGTTCTGAAAATTTTCCCTACAATTAGACTCATATACCTTATTGCCATAAAATTTGCAGAATTTTTGGCTTAGCCAATTATTACAGTTTATTCATTAAAATTTCCCCTATTTCATTGTTTGATAGTTCTGACATCTCTTCACAAAAACTAATATATTTAATTACAAAGACTTAAAATAATGTTCTCGTTTGATCCAATATAAGATAGACTCAATAAGGATTCTAAGCATATAAACCATGCACCATAATTATTTTTATACAATTTATAATTATTTTTCTAAGTCAGAACAGGAGATCACGTAATCATTCTAAACCAGTCTCACAAGAATTTAAATATCTCATAAAGTATAATCTATTTGCTCACACCGTTTTATTTCTACAAAAATACACTCAATGAAATTTAATTGCATATCTCATTCAATTATTTTCAATTCCTACCATTTTTGGTGATTTTTCAAATGTACATGACTGGTACTGTCCAAATCTGCTTTACTTTTAAAATTCACTATTTCTTGCTTTCTCTATAGTTGCATTAATGGTAACACTTACCCCTTATCAACCTTACCAAAGTACAATCATAAAATGAGCTTATTGCTCATAGTTTACACATATATAACTGCACTTATTCTCAAGATTCATATTCACACTTACACATATAAATGCCTCAAACACATTGTTCACTTACACATTATTATCACATGATTAAAACCTTTTCACATTTAATCACTTTTCATTATATCAATTCAATACCCGTTGAAACCTATGGAATACTAAAGGATACATGGAATAAGGCACAAAGTGCCACGTTGTAATATAGCCGAAGCTATCACTGTAACATAGCTGAAGCTATCACTGTAACGTAGCCAAAGCTACCACTGTATTGTAGCCGAGGCTACCACTAAGATGTATCCAAAGCTACCACTGTATTGAAGCCGAAGCTACCACTGAGATGTTGCCGAAGCTACCACTATATTGTAGCCGAAGCTACCACTGTATTGTAGCCGAAGCTACCACTGAGATGTAGCCAAAGCTACCACTATATTGTAGCCGAAGCTACCACTGAAATGTAGCCTATAGATTCCTAAGGTTCAATCAGGATTTGTTTCGGTCTCACTCATTAACACTTATTCAACATTCACTTAATCACTTGTCTTGTAACAACACTAATTCAAAATTTTTTTTATAATATGCATAATCATAGAAATCACATTTAAATACAATATTTCAATGCACTTTCTTGTACATAGACATATTTTTAAATCGATTTATAAACTTGGCATATTAAGCATTTAATTCAACACAATTCAATTAATTCACTAATTTAACTTTCAAATATAAATTACAATGTTATTACATTATTATTATCACACCAACTTACCTCGAATGCCAAAACGACTAATTTTCCCGACTTAGCCCACAACTTCGTTCTTCCCCGATCTTAGTCCAAATTTCATGTTTTCTTGATCTAACATGTCAAATAGCACTCATTTAACACCTTTTATCATCACACTAATCAATTCAATTCACATATCAAATTTTGGAAAATTTATAATTTTTCCCCTTAACTTTTCAAAAATTACACTTTTACCCCTAAGCTCGTAAAATAATTTTTAATAAATTTTCTTATGTTTCATGACATGCGAAATTTTTTTTCTCTTCCATGGAAACTTCAAATTCTCACTAATTCACACACTTATGACCAATTTATAACTTTTACAATTTAACCCCTTTTATACGATTTCATCAAAAATCATCTAATAAAACTCGTTTCTCTAATCATAGACATGCATAATCTGCCATAATTCATCAAAATACACAATTATTCAACATGGGTCAATTTTTAAAATCAAACTCTAACTCAAAATAATGGTAGAAATAGCTAAACCGAGTTACCGGAATTTCAAAAATACGATGAACATTAAAAACAGGGCTCAAATGCACTTACAATTGAGCTTTGAAAATCTTGAAACCCTAACCATGGCTTCTGGAAAATTTCGGCAGCATGGGGAAGAGAATGAGCAGATTTTTGGGTTTTAAATTTTGTCTTTTATGCCTTAAAACACCCAAATGACCAAAATGCCCCTTTTTACTAAATCTTCAATTTTATCCTTCCATGTCTAATTTTGTCCGCACCAAAATATGATGATCTATTTGCCATTTAAGGACTTCTAGTTTAAACCTCCATTTCAAACAAGTACTTATATTTTAGAACTCATATTTTGCAATTAATGCAATTTAATCCCAATAATAAAATTGGGCACTTTATCGATAAAATTACTTAACAAAATTTGCACACAATCACTCAAACATATCATGGACTCTAAAATAATCATAAAATAAATATTTCTACCTCGAATTTGTGGTGTCGTAACCACTATTCCGACTAGGCCCTATTTCAAGCTGTTACACTTTGTCCTCATAACTTGCCACTGATAATTATTCAGTGAGATCTCCTCTACAAAGTCTTATTATTGATAGTCCCACCCGCAGCTGCATCAATCATCTGTCTAGTCGAAGGGTTCAAGCCATTGTGAAATGTTTGAACCTGCAACCATAAGGGAAGCCCATGGTGAGGTCACCTTCTCAAGAGGTCCTTGTATCTCTCCCATGCATCATAGAGTGTTTCTAGATCAATCTGCACAAAAGAAGAGATATCATTCCTTAATTTGGCTGTTTTGGCCGGTGGAAAATATTTAAGTAAAAGCTTTTCGGTCATTTATTCCCAAGTAGTGATTGACCCTCGTGGTAACGAGTTCAACCACTATTTAGCTTTGTTCCTCAATGAAAAGGGAAACAACCAAAGGTGAATGGCATCATCAGAAATGCCATTGATTTTAAAAGTATCGTAAAACTCCAGAAAATTTTCCAAGTGATTGTTTGGATCCTCATCCTGCAAACCATCAAACTAAACAAACTGTTGTATCATTTGAATTGTGTTAGGCTTCAGTTCAAAATTATTTGCAGCAATAGCAGGTCTAACTATACTTGACTCAATTCCTGTTAAATTAGGTTTAGCATAATCATACATAGTGTGTGGAGCAGGATTCTAATTTACTGGATCAGCAGCAATCGTAGGAGATAGTATATTTTTCTAATTTTCAGCCATCTCCTCGGTTGTGATGTGAATGTCGTCCTCTTGCTCTTCCTCTGTGTATCTTAGGCTTCGCCTTATTTCTATTTGGTTCTGCGAGCTGTGCTATCGATATCACTATCAAAAAGTAATGGTCCCAATGGGTTTCTTCTAGTCATACACTATAAACAAACCAACCAGAAGTGAATAAACGAAAAATTATAAAAGAAAATAAAAATTTAAATTGCAATAAAAGTAAAATGGCTAAAGTAATAAAAATCGAGTGTTCCTAATATCTTAGTTCCTCGACAACGACGCCAAAAACTTGATAATGTGATGTGATAAGTGCAATAAGTTTTATAATTTATGAATGTCCGTTCTTGAAAACTAACTATTATCACGACAAAGGCAAGCGCACCTTATTGAACAGTAGTATAGCTATGGCAAGATCGGGATGTCTAACCCAAAAGAACTAAAAGTACTAGTATTAACTTTCTTTTTATCTAAAATAATTACTAAACTAAGAATGCACAGAAAGTAAATTGGAGAAATAATTGACTCTGAATCAGACGATTTATTCACTTGACTTGATCCGTAGAAATCCCTAAGTTATATTATTATCTCTCTCGAGACTAATAACATCTAACCCTAGGTTGATTAATTGAAATCTCTTTCTAATTGAAAACCCTAGGGTTGCATTAACTTGGTCTATGGATTCCCTTATTAGGTTTCACCCTAATCAGGCAAAATTATGTCACCCTATCTCTAGGCGTGCAATCAACTCCGCTTAATTATGTTAGAACTACTCTTAGACATGGACTTTTGTTCCTCTGAATAAGCACATCAATACTTGAACCAATATCCTGGAATATTAAAACAAGAATTAAGAACTCATAATTAAGAACAAGTCAAATATTTATCATATAATTCAGATAATAATAACAAGATCTGTATTAGATTTCATTCCTCTTAGGTATTTAAGAGGTTTATTTCATATTTATGAAAGAAATCATCTCAAAAGAACAATGATAACAAAACATAAAGAAAACCCAAGAACTTTGAAAGGAATTAAAGGGAGATCTTTAGTCTTGAAGGTGAATCCGGCTTCTAAGATGGATCAATCTGCTTTCTTCGAGTAATTCCTTGCCTCCTACTCCCTGTCTCCCTTCTAGGTACCTTCTGGGGTGGTTATATAGGCTTTAGAATGCTTCAAAACCCTCAAGAGTGGCCTTTTCCGAATAGGACTAGACTTGGGCTCGACAGGGACACGCCTGTGTCATACGCCCGTGTGCAAGTGCTTCAACCCGTGTTTGAGTCTGTTGAATGGACACGGGCGTGTGAACTACCCATATGAGGAAGTCCAGGCTGTGTTGATTTCCCACGTTGACCCATTTTCTCCATTTTTGACCCGTTTCTCGCTCTTTTTACTCTTCTATGCTCACCTAAGTATAAAACATGAAATTAAAGGACTAGGAGCATCGAATTCACCAAATCTAAGGATAATTCATCCAAAAATTATGCTAAGCATGGGATAAAAATATGTATAAATTACGATTTATCAGGTATGCTACTGGCCCAATTCTCTCAGTCACCTCATAAGGTCCAATAAACAGCAACTCAGCTTGCCTTTTCTACCAAATCTAAGGACTTTCTTTCACAGGGATACTTTCAAAAACACTTTATCCTCGACTTGAAAATTGATTTCTTTCCTTTTCAAGTCCGCGTCGGATTTCTGTCTATCCAATGCGGCTCTCAAGCAATCATGAATCACCTTAACCTTTTCCTCGGTTTCTTTGACCAAATCGACCTCGTGAATCTAGTTCTCTCCCAACTCAATCCAATATAAAGGCATTCGGCACTTACGCCCATATGAAGCCTCATAAGGTGCCATTTTTCAGACTTGATTGATAACTGTTGTTATAGGCAAATTTGACCAAGGGTAAATATCTTTCCCAAATGCCTTGAAACTCGATAACACAACACCATAACATGTCTTCCAATATCAGAATTACTCTTTCCGACTGACCGTCGGTTTGCAGGTGGAAAGTTGTGCTAAAATTCAACTTTGTCCCCAAAGCTTCTTGCAACTTCTTCCAAAAACCTCGAGGTAAACCTAGGATCCCTATCCGAGATAATTGACAAGGGCACTCCGTGAAGTCTCACTATCTCCAAAACATACAAATTGTAACGCCCCGAATTTGGGCCTAGAAGTATTATGCCTTGAGTATGGGTCCGTAAGGAGGTTGTATATAAGTATTTAATTGTGCAAGAAAATGACACAATTAAATGTCTGCTTTGGTGGTTAATGGCCTTGAAAAGTGTTGGAGAAATCTTGGGTTCAAACCTGGGCTTTAGCAAAAATTTTGGTTTTAAGTGAATAAAACCCTAGATGCTTGGAAGTAGGCCTTTTAAATTATTGTGTTAAGTAAATGACAGAAGGAAGCATGTGGTCTAGTGGTTGTGGCGTCATTAAGGTTGCAAGGGAGTCTGGGTTCAAGTCTTGGCTCTTGCAATTTATTTTGGTTTTTCTTTTAAAGGAGCTTGGACTTTGGCCTATAGGCCTTATAATTAATTGAGGATAAAGTGTAACACAAAAGAGCTTCTGGCAAGGAGGCAAATGGGGTGTGAGCATGTGAAAAGGGCAAGGGTTCGAATCCCCTTGCAAGCAAAATGCAATTATTTTGCTACATGGGGATGGTAAGTGTTTGAATTGGATTGAAACTCTAGAAGGTTGTTGTGGACTTGGTAAAAGGGTGAAGTTTGAATTGGTCATGGTTGTTGAATTGAATTTGAATTGGGAGAAGCTGGAGTAATTGATGGAGGGATAAGGTGTAACACCCCTTACCCGTATCCGAAGCTGGGATAGGGTTTGAGGCGTTACCAGACTTAAATATTCATAAACATGCAAAATCAGGCCATAAAATTTCATTCATATTTTAAAACATTTAATCACAAGCACATATTTGGGTTTAGGAAGTCCAAAACATACTTTAGAAAGGGTTCAGGACTAAACCGAGAACTTAGAAAGCTCTGGGAAAAACTAAAAAATTTTTCTCATGAAACAGGGTAACATGTCCGTGTGCCATCAGGCCGTGTCCATCACACGGTTGAGACACATGGTTATGTCTCATCCCATGTAGTTAACTCTTAGGCTATTTTCCAAGCCTTTTTGTTACCCTTACATGTATACACATATACATGGATCCAATGGCATTCAACATCCTCAATTATGATAGAAACTGTAACACCCCAAACCCGGCTTGGAAGTATGGGTCGAATCTGGCATGTCACATTGAAGTATTTTTCGAAAACCATGTTTCCATTAAAAACCCTTCTTAATAATTAAAAACTTATACCCTTTTTAAACCTTGTTAGAAAACCTCACTGAATAACATTCTTAACAACTTTGTAAAAATCCTGGCAGTTGTGGAAGCTTAATTTAAAAACAATTGCGGTTACGTGATGTTTTGAACAACAGTAGTTGCTTTGGAAAACCATGTTCTAATACTAGCAATTATAAGAACAATAAATAAAATTCCAAATTAGAAATCCAAAAAATTGCAACGGCTTTACTACAACCCACATAAAACATTTAAAAGTAATAATCAAAATTGTAACATAAAATAGTGTGTGTGGCTTCCTCCGAGCCCCTTGCAGCTCTGACCCGTCTAAGGCTAGAAATTACCGGAAAGGTTAATAAACGGGGTGAGTTTACGAAAACTCAGTGTGAAATCCCCTACTATAAAAGGAACAGTCAGTTATATAAAAGAATTAAAAGTTTCGCCCCAGCCTTACTTACAATTTCAGTATCAATTGGGCCTTAGCCCACTATAACAGACAGTACCATATGGGCTTTAACCCATTACAAAATAAGAAACATTATCAGAACTAGAATCAGAATCAGAATCAGGTGACAGAATCAGAATCAGAATCAATATCAGGTAACAGAATCAAAATCAAAATGTGAATGCAATCCCAACCCAGCCTATAACCAACCGCTACACTCCACCCATACCAGCCCTACACTCCATGTGGGGAATAGCTCAACCCACCTAGCCCTGCACTCTACAGTTATAGCATTGCTGCTCAGGTATCAGTAAGTTGAGGCAAAGCCTCCAAAACAGATATTTGTGGCATAGCCACCAGAATCAGATAATGTGGCAAAGCTACTTAGCAGAAGACGAGGCACAAAGCCATCGATAACTGTAATAACTTCGGCACATAGCCATCAGTGACGATAATATAACTGGCACACAGCCTTCGGTAAATATGATCGACACAGAGTCGTCAAAAAAAATATGTTAGGCACATAGCCACAGGTAAATACGTTTGGCACGAAGCCATAGTCAAGATGGCACGAAGCCATATTTAGGTTGGCACAGAGCCATCAATAACGTGTCTATAATCGGCACGAAGCCCACAATATCAATACGAAGCCCACAATAACGGCACACAGCCTTCGGTAACATGATCGACACTCAGCCATCGATCGGTCCACAGTCGTCTCGGGCGACTCGTGCGACCTTAACAGATCAGATCTTCCTCCGTACGAAATCCCAACCTATGCAACATGTCATGTATGCAGGATGTCATGCCCATATTTGAATCAAACAATCACAATCAAGTCATTCATATCACCAACAAATATTCACAGTCAAATCCGTCAATCACATAGTCCAAGTCAGTCACTTGCCCACAAGGCCAAAACAGTCATTTAACACCCTAGGGGCAAAATGGTAATTTTACCCCACAAGGGTATCTCGATAATTCTACCCTACAAGGGTATTTCAGTAATTCTACCCTACAGGGGTATTTCAGTAATTCTACCCTACAGGGGTATTTCGGTATTTCTACCCTACAAGGGTATATAAATAATTCTACCATATAGGGGTATTTTAGTAATTTTACCCTACAGGGGTATTTCAATAACTCTACCCTACAGGGGTATTTCGGTAATTCTACCCTACAAGGGTATTTTGGTAATTCTATTCTACAGGGGTAATTCAGTAATTCTACCCTACAGGGGTATTTTGATAATTCTACCCTATAGGGGTATTCCGGTAATTCTACCCTACAAGGGTATTTCGATAATTCTACCCTATAGGGGTATTTCGGTATTTTTACCCTGTTCTACTCTACAGGGGTATTTGGTATTTCTACCCTACAGGGGTATTTCGGTAATTCTAACCTACAGGGGCATTCCGATAATTCTACCCTATAGGGGTATTCCGGTAATTCTACCCTACAGGGGTATTTTAGTATTTCTACCCTACAGGGGTATTTCGGTAATTCTATCCTACAAGGGTATTTCAGTAATTCTACCCTACAGGGGTATTTCGGTAATTCTACCCTACAGGGGTATTCTACCCTACAGGGGTATTTCGGTAATTCTACCCTACAGGGGTATTTCGGTAATTCTACCCTACAGGGGTATTTCGATAATTCTACCCTATAGGGGTATTTCTGTATTTTTACCCTACAGGGGTATTTCGGTAATTTTACCCTACAGGGGCATTCCGGTAATTCTACCCTACAGTGGTATTCCGGTAATTCTACCCTACAGGGGTATTTCGGTATTTCTACCCTACAGGGGTATTTTAATATTTCTGCCCTACAGGGGTATTGCGATAATTCTACCCTACAGAGGTATTTCGGTAATTCTACCCTACAGGGGTATTCCGGTAATTCTACCTTACAGGGGTATTTTGGTAATTCTACCCCATAGGGGTATTCCGGTAATTCTACCCTATAGGGGTATTTCGGTAATTTTGTAAATCGAGGGTAAAACGGTAATTCTGTAAATGAAGGGTACTTTGGTAATTTTACAAGTCGAGGGTATGTCTATAATTTTACAGGTCGAGGGTATTTCAGTAATTTCACAAATCAGGAATATTTTGGTAATTTTCCAAACTAGGGGTATTTTGATAATTTTACAAACCAGGGGTATTTTGGTAATTTTACAAACCAGGGGTATTTTGGTCATTTTATAAACAAAGGGTATTTTAGTAATTTTACAAACCAGGGGTATTTTGGTAATTTGGTAAACTAAAGTATTCTAAATAGGGATAAAAATACGAATGGCCCTAAAGCCTATTCTCGGCCCAAATAGGCCCACACGCTCGTGTGGCCCTTTTAGCCCAAATCTAGCCACAGATATGAGATTCACCTGGCCTAGTCCAATATTTACTACACAATCAAACAACTTATCCAATTGGACCCTTCGGCCCATTGGGCCCACATGGCCCCTTTCGGCCTGAAGTAGCCATCCTACAGCTAGAGTAGCGAGAAATACACACCTGATTGGAGACTGGAGTTAATCCATGCTCCGAGCACTCTTAGCCGACGCTCAACCCAAACGAAGACGCCATAAAGCGAAAGAGATCAGCCAAGAAAGGTACCTTTACTCTCCTCATGGTTCTCTATATTTAAAGCCAGCTTCGCATCCACTCTTATGTTAGCTTCCCGATGTGGGATCCCTCTATCATCAGAGTTTAAATTCAACACCAACTCTTGCCGCCCCCTGTTAGCAAAATAAATGCTCTTTGCTTGCCATGGGATTCGAACCCATGCCTCCCCTTAAATGCTCCACACGCTACTTGCCACTAAGCCACAAGGCTTTTTGTGTCACAATTTCTCCAACAATATTCTTAAGGCCTACCTACTACACCAGGGTTTGATTCACCTTAAACCAAAATTTTTGCTAGAGTCCAAGTTTGAATCCAGGACTTCTCCAACACTTCTCAGCACACTTAACCACTAAAACAAGCCTTTAACTACGAAATTTTCACGCACAACAGAATATTATAAGCTGCCTTCAACCGCTCCTATGCTCAAGGCCCAAAACTTCTAGGCCCAAATTCAGGGTGTTACAACTCTACCTCCCTTAAAGAAATTTCGTCCCCGAAATTTCCGTCTAATAGGGTAGTCGTGTAACATCTACCCCACTACGCTACCACTGCGCACTCTGATCCTACTATCACTATCACACTTCAACTAGAACTTGAAACATCTCATACATACAACACTTATTCACAGAAGCAGCCACATATTTATCACACATATATACAATTTCTATATCCAAACATCACATCCACATAAAATAAAAACCAAATTTAAGTTCAGACCAATATCTAAGGAATCCACAATATTTCAATTTCTAAACAAACAAAAGTATTAAGAAGACTTACGGATTCGGCGCCGAAGACTCGGTGTGCCACACTCTTTAAGAGAAATACTTCAAACAGACCACGTGGTTGAAAAAAATTTCTGAAATTCAACCTTTGAAAACCCAATCCACAGCCGAGTTGTTGAAACCTGGCTCTTATACCACGAAATGTAACACCCCAAACCCGACCTGGAAGTTTGGCTCGAATCTGGCGTGTCACATTGAAGTGTTTTTCGAAAACCATATTTCCATTAAAAACCCTTCTTAATAATTAAAAACTTATACCCTTTTTAAACCTTTTTAGAAAACCTCAACTGAATAACATTCTAAACAAGTTTGTAAAAATCCTGGCAGTTGCGGAAGCTTAATTTAAAAACAATTGCGGTTACATGATGTTTTGAACAACATAGTTGCTTTGGAAACCGTGTTCTAATACTAGCAATTATAATAACAATAAATAAAATTCCAAATTTGAAATTCAGAAAATTGCAACGGCTTTACTACAACCCACATAAAATATTTAAAAGTAATAATCAAAATTGTAACATAAACAATGTGTATGGCTTTCTCCGAGCCCCTCGCAGCCCCGACCCGTCTAAGGCTGGAAATTACCTGAAAGGTTAATAAACGGGGTGAGTTTATGAAAACTCAGTGTGAAATCCCCTACTATAAAAGGAACAGTCAGTCATATAAAATAATTAAAAGTTTGGCCCCAGACTTACTTACAGTTTCAGTATCAATTGGGCCTTAGCCCACTATAACAGACAGTACCAGATGGGCTTTAAACCATTACAAAATAAGAAACATTATCAGAACTAGAATCAGAATCAGAATCAGAATCAGGTGACAGAATCAGAATCAGAATCAGTATCAGGTAACAGAATCAAAATCAGAATGTGAATGCAATCCCAACCCATCCTATAACTACCCGCTACACTCAACCCGTACTAGCCCTACACTCCATGTGGGGAATAGCTCAACCCACCCAGCCCTGCACTCCACAGTTGCAGCATTGCTGCTTAGATATCAGTAAGTTGAGGCAAAGCCTCCAGAACAGATATTTGTGGCATAGCCACCAGAATCAGATAATGTGGCAAAGCCACTTAATAGAAGACGAGGCATAAAGCCATCGATAACTGTAATAACTTCGGCACATAGCCATCAGTGACGGTAATATAACTGGCACATAGCCTTCGGTAAATATGATCGACACAGAGTCGTCAAAAAAAATATGTTAGCCACATAGCCACAGGTAAATACGTTTGGCACGAAGCCATAGTCAAGATGGCACGAAGCCATATTTAGGTTGGCACAGAGCCATCGATAACGTGTCTATAATCGGCACGAAGCCCACAATATCAATACGAAGCCCACAATAACGGCACACAGCCTTCGGTAACATGATCGGCACTCAGCCATCGATCGGTCCACAGTCGTCTCGGGCGACCTGTACGACCTTAACAGATTAGATCTTCCTCCGTACGAAATCCCAAGCCATGCAACATGTCATGTATGCAGGATGTTATGCCCATATTTGAATCAAACAATCACAATCAAGTCATTCATATCACCAACATATATTCACAATCAAATCCGTCAACCACATAGTCCAAGCCAGTCACTTGCCCACAAGGGCAAAACAGTCATTTAACACCCTAGGGGCAAAATGGTAATTTTACCCTACAGGGGTATTTCAATAACTCTACCCTACAGGGGTATTTCGGTAATTCTACCCTACAAGGGTATTTTGGTAATTCTATTCTACAGGGGTAATTCAGTAATTCTACCCTACAGGGGTATTTCGGTATTTCTACCTTACAAGGGTATATAGATAATTTTACCATATAGGGGTATTTCAGTACTTCTACCCTACATGGGTATTTCAGTAATTCTACCCTACAGAGGTATTTCAGTAATTCTACCCTACAAGGGTATTTCGGTAATTCTACCCTACAGGGGTATTTTGGTAATTCTACCCTATAGGGGTATTTTGGTAATTCTACCCTACAAGGGTATTTTGGTAATTCTACCCTACAGGGGTATTTCAGTAATTCTACCCTACAGGGGTATTTCGGTAATTCTACCCTACAGGGGTATTTCGGTAATTCTACCCTATAGGGGTATTTCAGTAATTCTACCCTATAGGGGTATTTCAGTAATTCTACCCTACAGGGGTATTTGGGTATTTCTACCCTACAAGGGTATTTTAGTAATTCTATCCTACAGGGGTATTTCAGTAATTCTACCCTACAGGGGTATTTCGGTAATTCTACCCTAAAAGGGTATTTCGGTAATTCTACCCTCAGGGGTATTTTGGTAATTCTACCCTACAGGGGTATTTCGGTAATTCTACCCTACAGGGGTATTTCGGTATTTCTACCCTACAGGGGTATTTCGGTAATTTTACCGTACAGGGGTATTCCGGTAATTCTACCCTACAGGGGTATTCCGATAATTCTACACTACAGGGGTATTCCGGTAATTCTACCCTACAGGGGTATTCCGGTAATTCTACCCTACAGGGGTATTCCGGTAATTCTACACGACAGGGGTATTTTGGTAATTTTGTAAATCGAGGGTAAAATGGTAATTCTGTAAATTAAGGGTACTTTGGTAATTTTACAAGTCGAGGGTATCTCAATAATTTTACAGGTCGAGGGTATTTCAGTAATTTCACAAATCAGGTATATTTTGGTAATTTTACAAACTAGGGGTATTTTGATAATTTTACAAACCAAGGGTATTTTGGTAATTTTATAAATCAGGAGTATTTTGGTAAATTTATAAACAAAGGGTATTTTAGTAATTTTACAAACCAGGGGTATTTTGGTAATTTTGTAAACCAAGGGTATTTTGGTAATTTTACAAACCAGGGGTATTTTGGTGATTTTATAAACCAAGGGTATTTTAGTAATTTTATAAACCAGGGGTATTTTGGTAATTTGGTAAACTGAAGTATTCTAAACAGGGATAAAAATACGAATGGCCCTAAAGCCTATTCTCGGCCCAAATGGGCCCACACGCTCGTGTGGCCCTTTTAGCCCAAATCTAGCCACAGATATGAGATCACCTAGCCTAGTCCAATATTTACTACACAATCAAACAACTTAACCAATTGGGCCTACGGCCCGTAGGCCCATTGGGCCCACATGGGCCCTTTCGGCCCATCGCGGCCCGAAGTAGCCATCCTACAGCTAGAGTAGTGAGAAATACACACCTGATTGGAGACTGGAGTTAATCCACTCTCCGAGCACTCTCAGCGACGCCCAACCCAAACGAACATGCCATAAAGCGAAAGGGATCAGCCAAGAAGGTACCTTTACTCTCCTCATGGTTCTCTATATTTAAAGCCAGCTTCGCATCCATTCTTATGTTAGCTTCCCGATGTGGGATCCCTCTATCATCAGAGTTTAAATTTAACACCAACTCTTGCCGCCCCTTGTTAGCAAAATAAATGCTCTTTGCTTGCCTTGGGATTCGAACCCATGCCTCCCCTTAAATGCTCTACACGCTACTTGCCACTAAGCCACAAGGCTTTTTGTGTCACAATTTCTCCAACAATATTCTTAAGACCTACCTACTACACCCAGGGTTTGATTCACCTTAAACCAAAATTTTTGCTAGAGTCCAGGTTTGAACCCAGGACTTCTCCGACACTTCTCAGCACACTTAACCACTAAAACAAGCCTTCAACTACGAAATTTTCACGCACAACAGAAATTATAAGTTGCCTTCAACCGCTCCCATGCTCAAGGCCCAAAACTTCTAGGCCCAAATTCAGGGTGTTACAGAAACATATCATTTACCTATCAACATGCATGTGTTACTCATTCCCACATTAAGCCAAGACTAGCCATACCACAGTTATCTTTGTGCCAATTTATTTCAACTTATCATCAAACTTCCATGTTTATTACACATTTAATTCATGGTCATAGAACATGCATTCAACATACATGACATATTTCCAACCATGTATGACAAACAAACATAATTATATCTTCGCATCATAAGCAATAAATCATAACTTGACTAGCAATACTTACAAGCCATAATCAATATGAGCCACATCTCATGACCATATACAATAGCTCAAAATAGGCCAATACATTTGGCCAAATCATAATAACAGATGTCATAGAACTAGGTGCTTATACATGTCACTTACTTGATAATTCTAACATATGTAACAATATTCCAAAGGTATTGGCTTGATAGTGTGATGCTACCACCGACAATCTCCAACCCCGAGCCGACCTGACAACACTAAAAGAAATGGAAAGGAGGAAGTAAGCTTAAAGCTTATTAAGTCCATATGAAAATAATAAGCAAATTATCAACATGATTCCATGGAAATATAATCATAATTACATTTTTACTTATTTTCTGGTCATGCTGTTTTCTCGAGTCATAGTTACTAAATTATTTATATCTGGAGCTACAGAATTCCAAATTAATATCTGTAAATTTTCCCTGAAACTAGACTCATATATATTTTTACCATAAATTTTTAGAATTTTTGGCGTTGCCAATAAGTACATTTTATTCATTAAATATACCCCTATTTCACTGTCCGACAGATTCAACCTCTCTTTACTAATAATTATTTATCTCATGGTATGGGACTTCAAATTGAGAACCGCTAATTTTCCCAAAAACTAGCCTCCTTAAGGATCTTAGGCATGAAAAATATGACCCATAATTATTTTTGTACAGTTTTTAATGATTTTCCTAAATCAGAATAGGGGATTCCAATATCATTTTGACCCTGTCTCACAAATATCCAATTATCACAGAATATGAAATTCTTTTTCCTTCACCATTTCTTTTGTGAGAAAATATACTAATTAATCTTTAATTTCATATCTTATTCAACATATAATTCAATTTCTACCATTTTTGGTAATTTTTCACAGTCACACAACTGCTGCAGTCCAAAATTGTTTTATTACAAAATTTTACTTTTACATAATTTCACTTACTCCATTCTATTTTACCAAAAGATTCGCTCAACTATCGAGCACATTGCTAACAACTTTTCACATAGATATATTTTCACTTATTCATCACATAGTCATGTACATATGTATTTTCACTTAGTAAATTTCCCGTTCAACTCATCGGAATAATAACAGATGCCCGGTGGCCTGTGCGTATACCACCCTTGCAACCGAAGCTCTTTGGTATGCATAGTAGCCTACACTTAGTACTACACATACGACCTATTAATCTGGTGCACGTAATAGCCTGAACTTAGTCCTACACACATGACTTAACCATCTGATACACGTAGTAGCCTACACTTAGTACTACACAAGTGATCGAAGTTAATGGGTATGCATAGTAGCCTGCATTTAGTACTACACATGCGACCTATCAATCTGGTACACGTAGTAGCCTGCACTTAGTACTACACAAGTGACTCACAACGGATCATTTGTATCTCTTCTATTCTGAAGGTTTAATCGGGAAATTTGTCACTTTTCAACATTTTACTAACTCGTTCTTAGTCAATTCTGATTTGTAGTTTACATTAATTGATCATTCTATAAGCAGCCACATCTCATATAATAATAAAAGATAAGAAAATAAAAAGAATAGAATTATTATTTACATACAAACTTACTCATTTCAAAGAAACATCATATTCCATCAAAATTCCAAACCTTTACCAGACGTACTCGAATTGTGGCTTCATTCACATAACAATATCTCATAATCACATGGCATTGCAACAATTTCATCATAATAGCAAAACATCAAGAACATGTTATATCATCAAAATAATCACATAATATCAAATTATTCACATATATATACTTACAACTTGTTTAATATCGAAGCATTAGCATTCAAATACAATATTGCATTATTAAAATCACATGAACTTACCTCAGGTTCGAGTACGACTATATATTCTGATTTAGTTTGTAATCTCATTCATTTCCAATCTATGCCCGAATCTCATTTTCCTTGATCTATAATATCACATTTAGATTACTAATTAGTCACATTATTCATATGGGTCCAAAAATCATACTTTTACAAAATTTTCATTTTGACCCCTAAACTTTCACATATTTGCACTTTGGCCCCTAGGCTCGTAAAATGATTTTTATTTTATTTCCTTGCATTTTAAGCCTAGCCGAATCATTTTCATAACTGTAACAGCCCCTAATTTCCACTAAATCACACTTTTATGACAAATTTTGTAACTTTTACAAAATGGTCCTTTTTGCCAATTTCATCGAAAATCACTTAGTAAAAGTCGTTTATTACACACCGAACATTCATTTTCTACCAATAGACATCAAAACACATACATGTCATCCGTGGGTAAATTTTTAAACACAAACCCTAGCTCAAAATATGGGGTAGAAATGATAGATCTTGTTACGAGGATTTCAGAAACATAAAAATCATTAAAAACGGGGCTAGAACGTACTTACAATCGAGCTTGGAAGCTTGAAAAACCCTAGCTATGTCTTCTCCATGCAAGTTTCAGCCATGGGGTAGAAGATGGACAAATATTGGCTTTTAATTTTGTTTTTAATTCATTTTAATTACTAGATTACTAAAATGCCCCTAACTTAAAAATATTCTATTTCACCCATTTCCTGTCCATTTTTGTCCAACAAATTATCCAATGGTCTAATTACCATTTAAGGGCCTCCAATTTAAAATTTCATAACAATTAGACACCTTTAACATGTAGAACTCAACTTTTACACTTTTTACAATTTAGTCCTTTTGACAAAATTGAGTGCCCAAACGTCAAAATTTTCGAACGAAATTTTCACGAAATCATCCCGTGAAATTGTAGACCATAAAAATATAAGAAAAAAATTTTTCTACGTTGAATTTGTGGTCCCAAAACCACTGTTCCGACTAGGCCCTAATTCGGGATGTTACAACTCTCCCCCTGTAGGGAATTTTGTCCCCGAAAGTCTTACCAGAAGAGTAGTTAGCATTTTAAGAAATTCAACAATCTCAAAGATAATTCCATAAGTCTGATGAACAGAAATTTAGTACATACCAACATGATTTGCATATTCATCAATTACTTAACAACAAGTCACATAACATCTTTCTCTTTCAAAGATAGAAATAATCCTGATATGAAATCTATAATAATCTCATTCTCATTTCCATTCAATTACCACCACTGGTGAAAATCATTCTGACATCCCCTGATATTCAACTTTAACCCTGATAACATTTCATGTATCAAATGCAAAAATCAGAAATATCGAGTTCCAAACTTGAACACCAACAAATTACTCCTGTGAGCTTTCTTGCAAACTCTCTGTAATAGCTTAGGAATTTCTACCCGAGCATTTGTAGCCACATTTTCCTTTACTTAAAGATCATACAACAACAATCTCAGATCATCTACACTATCTCAAACTCAAATCTTTCTATGACAGCAGATACATTAAGCTATCACATTGCCTTTTTTTCTTGAAACGTATCACAATCCATTTAACAATACATAACTGAAAATCAAGAATTTCTTGCCCAATGTAGGCCAAATGAAGTCTAATGTCCAGATTAACAATGTTCTCGTCTGTTCTAAACTTTACTAACATGGAATAAACCGTTCAACTTTTACAAGGCGATAACTTTATCATTCATAGCAACTTTAAATCATATCAATGTCTGCTAGGGAATATACACTTTTCATTCAAACTATCCGTCTTTTACTCGTAAAAGAATGAAATTTTATTCCCAGACATGAATATCTAGTTTAGTTTTTCAAATAGTAACCAATACCGATTAAACCACTGAGTCGGTCTTAATCATTAATAAATGACATTTCAAGAAATCCTCTCTTCCAATCAATAAAACGATTCAATATGTAATCATTCAAAGTTCACTTATAATACTAATCAAAAACCATTTCAAAAGCATTAATTCAAGCAACAAGGATATCTCAATTGAAGGCATCAACTGCGATTAACTTACTTGAGAAAATAAATCCACCATACAAATTATAACTAGCAATTTCACCACTTATGACTTTGCTGACTTCACGAAGATTTAAGAAATCTAGATACTAGAATTACCACATTATTATGATCAAACGAGAAGCATAGTCACATTTGACATGATTATCACAACTGAAGAACACACTATAGATATGAGCCGTGATTGATAAATTTCGGAATATAGATAACAAAAAAACCAGGATTAAGAAGTCCAAGATAGAGAAATCCAAGGTACAATATTATAATGGAAGACCTAGAACAAAGCTCATAAGAAAATATGGAAGATTTCGATAATTTCCTAGAGGAAACAAGTCCAGAAGAATACATCATTCAAGGCCACTGGAATTAAATGCAACAAGGATAATGTACCTTCCCCTATATATATATTGAATAGAATATCAATTAGAAGAAGCAAAATCATGGCATCATGTGCATTTCTCATAAAATCCCAACAGGCGGAATGTAATAGAATGCCAGAGAGAAAATAGAGCAATACAAATTATATACCAATCAAACTATCAATACTTTTGTCCTATTCCAAAATTAGAAAACATTTTTGTACGATAACAATTTATCTGAAAATAGATAGCCCCAGTAATACTTCCAAGAGTAAATGAACTCATAGAGTATCTCAAGAGAGACAGTCATAATCTGCTTACTATAATTATGACATTCAGATATCTTACATTTCAAGATTTATTCCTCCACCTATTTCTGTCATTACAAATCCCACATTATGATTTTCATTGAAGAAGTTAGGTTCTAAAGAAATTCTAGTTAATACATTTCTCAACATCGCACTCTACTAGCTCTGTTTTTACTTATCAATCCAATTAATCTCTGATCATAGTTATAATCATTCTACAGCTGAACTCTTTGGTCTCATACTTGTGAGCTTATTCAACACTGATCTTATAAAATCTTTTACAAAACACCACTCTGGTAAGGGGGTGGGGTCGTAAGGTCCCTAACTCGTCTCTCATACATATATACATATAACACTATTTCATCATCATAGCAACATATCCACAAACATATCATCCACTTCTGGAAAATTATTATTCACACCTGTATGGCACGAACCTTCCAATTATCTTATTTAAACCAGTGCATTTATGCATGCATTCTATGGATTTTGAATAACTTTACTTATCTCATTCATTCAATCAGACAAGTCATGCACATAACATCTTATGAGGGCCAAAGAAACATGGATAAGTATGTCACATTCAAAACTTTTATCTTGCACATCATCCTATACATATCATTACCATCATATAACTCAATTCAATCAATTTTAGCACATTTACTTAAACTATACGAGTTTGCCCATTATAATTATCCAAACAAGTATATATGAACATTAGTTCCATCAATAAGGTTGGTGAGTTACCCAAATACATACATTCGCTAGAGCAAATCGATCATATATATCATAGAACTACCAATTGAACATAGATAAGCTTATCATAATGTATTCCTTTATCTCATTTAAAGATATCATTGCAATCTATCAACATTCAATGTTCAATCAGGACAATGACATTTTATCCGTATCATGTTATTATAAACCTTTTATTCATACCTTCATGAATTTCTATTTGTCACCATCACTTAATCCAGTAAATCAAGTGCACAACATCATATGAATATCAAATAAGCATAGGTACTCATCACTACATGAACTTTCATCTCATATGTTATCACGTACATATCATGAACTTTTATTCATACTTTTCTGAGTTTAGGCTCATCATAACTGTAATTTACTCAAATACTGTTGCATTACATTTGACATGGTCGGTGTAGCTCGGTTGGAGAGTACCTTTGTCTAAACAAGATGGTTCTCATTCGCGCCGGGAGACACCACACTATCATGGATTGGTGGCATGTATAGCTAGACTCTCATTCATGCTAGGTTAGTCCAAGAATCGACTAAACCATTACTCTGATACCACTAAATGTAACACCCCTTACTCGTATCTGAAGTCGAGAAATGGTTGGAGGCGTTACCGGACTTAAAAATTCACAAACATGCAAAATCGGGCCATAAAATTTCATTCATATTTTAAAACATTCAATCTCATGCACATAGTCCTCTATTTGGGTTTACAAAGCCCAAAACATACTTTAGAAAGGGTTCGGAACTAAATTGAGAACTTGGAAAGCTCTGGGAAGAACTTACAAATTTTTCTCATAGAACAGGGTCACACGCCTGCGTGCCATCAGGCCGTGTCCCTCACAGGTTGAGACACACAGTCGTGTCTCATCCCGTGTAGTTAACTCTTAGGCTATTTTCCAAGCCTTTTTGTTACATACATGGATCCAATGGCATTCAACATCCTCAATTATGATACAAACATATCATTTGCTTATCAACATGCATGTGTTACACATTCCTACATTAAGCCAAGACTAGCCATACCATAGTTATCATTGTGCCAATTTATTTCAACTTATCATCAAACTTCCATGTTCAAAGCATTATTGTTTATATCCATATTACACATTTAATTCATGGTCATAAAACATGCATTCAACACACATGACATATTGCTAACCATGCATGACAAATAAACATAATCATATCTTCGCATCATAAGCAATAAATCATAACCTGACTAGCTATACTTACAAGCCATAATCAATATGAGACACATCTCATGGCCATATACAATAGATCAAAATAGGCCAATACATTTGGCCAAATCATAATAACACATGTCATAGAACTAGGTCCCTATACATGCCACTCACTTGATAATCCTAACATATGTAACAATATTCCAAAGGTATTGGCTTGAAAGTGTGATGCTGCCTTCGACGATCTCCAACCCAGAGCCGACCTGACAACACTAAAAGAAATGGAAAAGAGGAAGTAAGCTTAAATCTTACTAAGCCCATATGAAAATAATAAGCAAATTATCAACATGATTCCATGTAAATATAATCATAATTACACTTTTACTTATTTTCTGGTCATGATGTTTTCTCGAGTCATAGTTACTAAATTATTTATATCTGGAGCTACAGAACTCCAAATTAAGATCTGTAAATTTTTCCTGAACCTAAACTCATATATCTTATTATCATAAAATTTCCAAAATTTTTGGTCCAGCCAATAAGTACAGTTTATTCATTAAATATACCCCTATTTCACTGTCTGACAGTTGTGACCTCTCTTCACTAAAAATTATTTATCTCATGGTACGAGACTCCAAATTGAGAACCACTAATTTTTCTAGAAAATAAACTAAGGATTTTAAGAATGCAAATTATGACCCATAATTATTTTTTTTACAATTTTTAATGATTTTAAAAAATCTGAACATGAGATTCCAAAATCGTTCTGAGCCTGTCTCACGAAAATCCAGTTATCACAGAATATGAAATTATTTTGCCTTCACTGTTTCTTTTATGAGAAAATAGACTCATTAAGATTTAATTTAATATCTTATTCAACTTTTAATTCAATTTATACCATTTTTGGTGATTTTTCAAAGTCATTACAAAATTTCACTTACTCCATTCTATCTTACCAAAAGATTCACCCAACTATCAAGCACATTGCTCACAACTTTTAACATAGATATGCTTGCACTTATTCATCACATAGTCATGTACATATGTATTTTTTGTTGGCCAATTTCCCGTTGAATTCATCGAAATAATAACAGATACCCGGTGGCCTGTACATATACCACCCTTGTTACCGAAGCTCTCTGGTACGCATAATAGCCTGCACTTAGTACTACACATGCGGCCTATCAATCTGGTACACGTAGTAGCCTGCACTTAGTGCTACACATGTGACCTAACTTGTAACACCCCGTACCCGAGACCGTCGCTGGATTCGAACACGAGGTGTTAACAGACTTAATTCATTAATTGAACAGCTCAAACAATTTATTTTAGAATTTCCAGACAAGCTGGCTAACTGCATCATAGTCACTAAAAAAATCATATCTCGAGTTAAAAAACTCGAAATGTAACACCCCGAACCCGAGACCGACACCGTAGTCGGACACGAGATGTCAACAAGCTTTGAAAAATTTTTCCAGACACTGCCCAGTCTGAGTACTAGTCGCTTCAAAAATCATATCTTGAGTTTCACAACTCGAAAATCAGTTTTGTGATTTTTCCCTGAAACTAGACTCATGTCCCCACCTATGTATTTTTTTCTAGAATTTTTGGTCGGGCCAATTAGTACAGTTTATTAGTCAAAGTCTCCCATGTTACAGGGGTCGACTACACTGACCTTTTCCCATTACGACTGGGATATCTCTCTGCACAGAGCTTCAATGCTGATGCCGTTTGTTTCTATGGAAACTAGACTCAGAGAGGAATCCATACATATATGGTATGACCCCTAATTATCTCTGGTCAATTTATAGTGAATTTCCAAAGTCGGAACAGGGAATCCAGAAACTGTTCTGGCCCTGTTCCACAAGAACCCGAATATCTCTTACTGTACTGTTCCTATGATTGTTTCGTTACTTCCATATGAAAGTAGATTCATCAAGGTTCGATTACATAATTTATTCACCATTTAATTCCACTCCTACGAATTCTTGTGATTTTTCCAATCCACACCACTGCTGCTATCAGCTTCTGTTTTCAAAGTAAACCTTACCTAATTTGGGGTTTCATGGACCAACTAGGGCCTTGTCATACATAAGCCCACATATGATCATACTTAGCCATTCTAGTGGCTGGTCATTTGCTCAACACTTCCATTCCAACTATAGTTACATCATGAAACCATCTATACATTCATAAATACGAATGGTCTAATGCCATACTCCACTTCTACAAGCCATTTTCGCATGGCTGTACACTTATACATTTCATAAAGTACTCGAAAGACAACAATGGGTAGTCCTATACATGCCATATCAAAATTCAACCAAAATAGTACCCAAAAGAGCCTTTGATAGTGTGGGTGACTTCGACTTCAAGATCCCGAGTCCGATAGCTGGAGAACCAAAAATCTATAAAACAGAGGAGCAATGTAACGAGTAAGCAATTTATGCTTAGTAAGTTTGAGCAAGGAATTCCAGCATGCACAAAGAATAGCACACATTTAGCTATACGGAATATTTCATAATAAGCAATTTACCGATATCAAACTTGCTTCACAACATTAACAACCCTTATGTACATACACAACAAACTAACTCGGCCGAAGGCCGGTAGCTCGTTTATCAACTGAGCGAACATTTATTTGTAAGGGCTCGATTAAATTTAACACATACGTAACATATCCCCATATTGGGATGTTTTTCGAGTATTCGCTGGAATTTTACAGCAAGCTCATTCATTACCAAATCACGTACCTTCGGGATTTAACCGGATATAGCTCCTCGTTCAAATGCCTTCGGGACATAGCCCGGATTTAACAACTCGCACGAATGCCTTCGGGACTTAACCCGGATTTAACAACTCGCACGAATGCCTTCGGACTTAACCCGGATTTAATAACTCGCACTTAACATCCTTTTGAAGTAGCTTCGTCATTGGTGTGGCTATCATCGAGAAACCTTTCACAAATCGTCGGTAATAACTGGCGAGCCCCAAAAAGCTCCGAACTTCAGTAATATTTCTCGGAGGTTTCCAGTCAAGTATGGCTGAAATTTTGTTCGGGTCAACTCGAATACCCGACGCGGATACCACATGACCCAAGAAGCTAACCTCTCTTAACCAGAACTCACACTTACTGAACTTAGCATATAACTGCTTATCCCGCAAAATTTGCAGCACTAGCCTCAGATGCTCAGCATGTTCGGTCTCATCTCTTGAATAGACCAAAATGTCATCAATGAACACAACTACGAACTGATCCAAATACGGTCTGAAGATCCGATTCATCAAATCCATAAATACCGCAGGGGCATTAGTGAGCCCAAACGGCATCACTAAGAATTCGTAGTGACCATATCTCGTTCTGAAGGCAGTTTTGGGAATATCTGGATCTCGAATTCGCAACTGATAATAGCCCGATCTCAAATCTATTTTGAGAACACTGAGGCTCCCTTCAGTTGGTCGAACAAATCATCGATGCGCGGCAACGGATATTTGTTCTTTATCGTCACTTTATTCAGCTGACGATAGTCAATGCACAACCTCATGGTTCCGTCCTTCTTTTTCACGAACAATACTGGTGCACCCCAAGGTGAGAAACTTGGTCGAGCGAAACCTCTATCCGTTAGTTCTTGCAACTGAGCTTTCAACTCCTTTAACTCAGTTGGTGCCATACGATACGGAGCTATCGAAATCGGCGTAGTCCCAGGTACAAGCTCAATACCAAACTCTACCTCCCGAACAGGTGGTAAACCCGGTAATTCTTCCGGAAAAACATCCGGGTATTCACAAACCACCGGCACAGATTCGGGTTTCTTTTCTAATTCTTTGTCATCAAGCACATATACAAGGTATGCTTCGCACCCTTTTCTTACATATTTCTGTGCCAACATTGCTGATATTACAGCTGGCATCCCCTCCAAGTCCGCAGACTCAATTCGGACTACTTCGTTATTTGCGCACCTCAAATCAATAGTCTTGCTCTTGCAATTCACAATCGCATCATGCGCGGTCAACCAATCCAACCCAAGGATAACATCAAATTCATCAAACGGCAAAAGCATCAAGTCCGCTGGAAAACAGGAACCTCGAATTTCCAGGGGACATTTCTTACACACTTTGTCGACAAGCACGTAACGACCCAAGGGATTTGACACCCGAATTACGAACTCAGTAGACTCAATAGGTAAAGTCTTACTGGATGCTAAGGTTTCACATATGTAAGAATGAGTAGAACCGGGGTCAATCAAAGCAATTACATTAGTATCAAAGAGGGTGAATGTACCGGTAATAACATCAGGCGAAGAAGCATCCTCGCGGGCACGTATAGCATAAGCTCTAGCAGGCGCACGGGCTTCGGATCTGGTTATATCATCACTAGATCCTCTCTGACCACCACCAGCATTGCCCATATTTCCAGATGGTCTACCTCGAGCAGTGGTAGCACCCGGTCTCCCACTCTGATTTGCATTCTGTCCCGACAACCTCGGGCAATCTTTAATGAAGTGGTCCACTGATCCGCATTTGTAACAGGAGCGGTCAGGAAATCTACAACTCCCGAATGCCATTTACCGCAATATCGGCATTTCGTCCTGTCTCGACGTTCATTCCCAACACTGGGACCGAAGTGCCTCGTGTACCCACAGGGGGTCGATCACGATCTCGTCCAAAAAGGCCCGAAGTGCCTCTAAACTGGCCCGCATCATCTCGAAATCTCTTCGATGTCTGTTGAAGAGACCTTCCCGAGGATCTTTTACGAAACTCTCCAGTTCCCTCATCAACTCTTTGCTTTTCTTTTCTAAGCTCTTCGGCTTTACAAGCTCGTTCAACAAGTACCACGAACTCTCGTATTTCAAGAACGCCAACGAACATCTTTATATCTTCATTCAGCCCATCCTCGAAGCGTTTACACATAATAGCTTTGGACGAAACACATTCCCGAGCGTATTTGCTAAGTCTAACAAATTTTCGCTCGTAATCAGTAACCGACATGGAGCCTTGCTTAAGCTCAAGAAATTCCTTCCGTTTTTGATCAACAAATCTCTGACTGATATACTTTTTCCGAAACTCAGTTTGGAAAAACTCCCAAGTTACTTGCTCTCGGGCACAATAGAAGTCAGAGTACTCCACCAATAGTAGGCGGAATCACGTAGCAAGGAGATAGCACACTTTAGGCATTCATCGGGTGTACAAGATAGCTCATCGAGTACCCGGATAGTGTTGTCCAGCCAAAATTCAGCTTGCTCGGCATCATCGCTATCCATAGCCTTAAATTCAGTAGCCCCATGTTTTCGGATTCTGTCAACTGGGGGCTTATTTGACCTTATTTGGTCCGTTACCGGTGGTATTGTAGGTGCGGGGGTAGTATTTGTCGGGAATGGAGGTTGTGGAACAGCCATATTAGTTCGAATGTATTGGTTAAACCAATCATTCATCACACTATAGAATGCTTGTCTAGCTTCATCATTCGGATTACTAGCATTAGGTTGAGAGTCTGCCGGCACTGTCCCTTGTGCGGGAGCAGGCGCTACACTCTCAAGATCATCAGCTACCTCTCGGTCACGATCGGGATCCATTACTATAAACACATTTACAATTGTCGAAATCACCACACTATCAAGTAATCACATAAAATGGCATGTATAGCTAGACCCAACACATTACGGTAGTCCTAGAATCGACTAAACCGTAGCTCTGATACCAATAAAATGTAACACCCCGAACCCGAGACCGACACCGGAGTCAGACACGAGATGTAACAACTTTGAAAAATTTTTCCAGACACTGCCCAGTCTGAGTACTAGTCGCTTCAAAAATCATATCTTGAGTTTCACAACTCGAAAATCAGTTTTGTGATTTTTCCCTGAAACTAGACTCATGTCCCCACCTATGTATTTTTTTCTAGAATTTTTGGTCGGCCAATTAGTACAGTTTATTAGTCAAAGTCTCCCATGTTACAGGGTCGACTACACTGACCTTTTCCCATTACGACTGGATATCTCTCTGCACAGAGCTTCAATACTGATGCCGTTTGTTTCTATGGAAACTAGACTCAGAGAGGAATCCATACATATATGGTATGACCCCTAATTATCTCTGGTCAATTTATAGTGAATTTCCAAAGCGGAACAGGGAATCCAGAAACTGTTCTGGCCCTGTTCCACAAGAACCCGAATATCTCTTACTGTACTGTTCCTATGATTGTTTCGTTACTTCCATATGAAAGTAGATTCATCAAGGTTCGATTACATAATTTATTCACTATTTAATTCCACTCCTACGAATTCTTGTGATTTTTCCAATCCACACCACTGCTGCTATCAGCTTCTGTTTTCAAAGTAAACCTTACCTAATTTGGGGTTTCATGGACCAACTAGGGCCTTGTCATACATAAGCCCACATATGATCATACTTAGCCATTCTAGTGGCTGATCATTTGCTCAACACTTCCATTCCAACTATAGTTACATCATGAAACCATCTATACATTCATAAATACGAATGGTCTAATGCCATACTCCACTTCTACAAGCCATTTTCGCATGGCTGTACACTTATACATTTCATAAAGTACTCGAAAGACAACAATGGGTAGTCCTATACATGCCATATCAAAATTCAACCAAAATAGTACCCAAAAGAGCCTTTGATAGTGTGGGCGACTTCGACTTCAAGATCCCGAGTCCGATAGCTGGAGAACCAAAAGTCTATAAAACAGAGGAGCAATGTAACGAGTAAGCAATTTATGCTTAGTAAGTTTGAGCAAGGAATTCCAGCATGCACAAAAATAGCACACATTTAGCTAAACGGAATATTTCATAATACGCAATTTACCGATATCAAACTTGCTTCACAACATTAACAACCCTTATGCACATACACAATAGACTAACTGCCGAAGGCCGATAGCTTGTTTATCAACTGAGCGAACATTTATTTGTAAGGGCTCGATTAAATTCAACACATACGTAACATATCCCCATATTGGGATGTTTTTCGAGTATTCGCTGGAATTTTACAGCAAGCTCATTCATTACCAAATCACGTACCTTCGGGATTTAACCGGATATAGCTCCTCGTTCAAATGCCTTCGGGACATAGCCCGGATTTAGTAACTCACACAATGCCTTCGGGACATAACCCGGATTTAACAATTCGCACGAATGCCTTCGGGACTTAACCCGGATTTAACAACTCGCACGAATGCCTTCGGGACTTAACCCGGATTTAGTATCTCGCACAAAGGCCTTCGGATCTTAATCCGGATATATTCACTTAGCACAAAGCCTTCGGGACTTAGCCCGGACAGCATTCAATTAATCATGCACATCTAACAATAATTCATGGCACATTCATATTTCATTTTCGTTTACGAAACTCAAACACAAGGCACATATTGTCCTTGCACATTCGGCTCAATAGCCACACATAGAGCATGATTTAATCACATCGAAATTTAAGCTCTCTTACTCAAGAACTTACCTCGGGTGTTGTCGAACGATTCCGCTAGCTATTCAACCACTTTTTCCTTCCCTTTATCGGTTTTATTTCCCCTTTGCTCTTGAGCTTAATCAAACAAATAATTTGATTTCATCATTTAGGCATCAAAAGATGAACACAAGGCACTTAGCCCATATTTATACATTAGACATTAAAGTCTCATACATGCAAAAATCATGCATCAACACAACATATTAGCTAATTTCTTTCCCCTTGGCCGAATATGCATGTCCATTTTTGGGGTCGATTTCAACACTTAATACACACATATACACACTAGTAAAGCATCCTCCCCCTTTTCATCAATTTAACACATGCATTGCTCATTAACATGCAAAGTTACATTCGGCCTTAGCACACATCTTGCTAGCCGATTCTTCTCCATTTAGCAACCAATGCACATATGTGCTCACACAAAAATGCTAAAAAGGAGGTTCAAGAATCATCAAGCCATCATCACATGCATCATTAACAAGCTTCATATTTTGCATGCAATGGCATTAACACAACCTCCACCTAGGCCGAATCTTAACTCATCCTCATACCTCATCACCACAACATCAAACATCAACCAAGAATGATGCATCCATGGTCAAGTGCCATTTCCATCACATAGCAAGATTTAGACCATGGGTTAGGTAGAACTCAAGCTAACAACTAAAACATGCATGCCTCTCATGGAACATCATCAAACATACCTTAGCCTAGCTACATGCATGGCCGAATCTCTTCACCTTTCTTCTTCTTTCCTCCTTAAAATTTTTGGCCAAGGATGAACCAAAGGATGAGAAAATTTTTCTTTGTTTTTATTTCTAGTTTTGGCAAGCATGAAGATGAGAAAAGGATGAACAAAATTCCCCCTTTCTCTTCTTTAGCTCACGGCAATGGGGGGGGGACAAACACTACACACACATTTTTTTTTTCTTTTGTTTCCATTTCTTTATTACCCATACTCCTTATTTTATTCTTCCATTAACAAAACATGTTTCATGACATGTTTTGCCCATCATTCCTTGTCATGGCCGGCCACTACTCATTAGGGGGGGGAATTTGACATGCAAGTCCCCCCTTTGTCCACATGCACTAATAGGTCCTCACACATTGACCTATCACATTTTAGAATTTTCTCACATAAGTCCTATTGACTAAATTCACATGAAATCAACCAAATTGAAGCTTGAAATTTTCACACATTCATAATTACATATTCTAGACAATAAGTATCACATTCAACATTTCGGTGACTCGGTTTAGCGGTCCCGAAACCACTTCCCGACTAGGGTCAACTTTGGGCTGTCACAATATGTGTACTTCGGTTAGGTACAACTTATACATGAATGAAAATGTGGTTACAAATATGTGGGTTGATGATGTGATTATACATGTTATATGTGCTTAATATGTGTTTGAATGCATTTGTGAATTAATTAAGTGGTTATGCTTATGAATCAATAATGATTACAATTGCTATCGATGAGCTAATGTTTATATGAATATAATTCAATAAGAGGACATTATCCTAAACTATGCATCGGTAGAAATTTTTGGGGACGAAAATCCCTAAAGGGGGAAGAGTTGTGACACCCCTAAAGTGACCCTAGTCGGAAAGCGGTCTCGGGACCGCTAGACCGAGTCACCAAATTATTTGAATGTTATAATTATTGCCTAAAATATGTGAATATAAATGTGTGAAAGTTTTAAGCTTCGATTTAGTTAATTGCATGTGAATTTAGTTGATAGGACTTATGTGAGAAAATTTAGAAATGTGCTAGGCAAATGCAAGTGGCCTAATAGTGCATGTAATCAAAGGGGTGGACTTGCATGTCAATTTCCCCCCCCCCCATTTAAGTACTAGTGGCCGGCCATGACAAGGGATGATGGGCAAAACATGTTGTGTTAATGGAAAAATAAAATAAGAAGCATGGGCAAAAAATGTCATGAAACATGTTGTGTTAATGGAAGAATAAAATAAGAAGCATGGGCAATAAACTAATAAGAAATTGAAGGAAGAAAACAAAGAGAAAATAATGTGTTCATCATTCTCATGCATGACAAAAAAAAAAGAAGAGAAAGGCTCTCATGTTGTTCTTGGCCGAATAGGAGAAAGAAAAAGAAGGAAAAAGAGCTTTGAGGAAATCGGCTATGGTGGTTTGATAGACTAAGCTCAAGAGCAAAGGGGAACTAAATCCGATAAAGGGAAGGAAAAAGTGGTCGAATAGCCGCCGAAATCGTTCGACAACATCCGAGGTAAGTTTTAAGTGATTAAACGTTGAGTAAATTCAATTATAATAGGACATGATGAGTTGATTTAATAAGATATGATGTGGCCATGATATGTTCTAAGTTCAAATGGTAAGTTCTTAAGTGTTTGAGCTTGGGAATTTAAGGGTAATTTGAAATAGTCTGCTTAGGACAGCAGCAGTAACGTGACTTTAGAAAATCACCATAAATTTATGGATTTGAATTAGAGGCTGAATGAGACATGAAATTAAAGCTTAATGAGTCTAGTTTCTTATAAAAGAAACCGTGTAAGCAAAGGAATTTCCGATAATGAGATACTTAAAGTTGTGCGAGACAGTGCAGAATGACACTGTAATCCTCTGTTCTGTATTTAGAAAATCATTATAAATTGTAAAAAAATGGTTATAAGATAAAATTTATATGCTTAGACTCCTTAATGAGTCTAGTTTCAAATTAAATCAAATAAAACACATTTTGAATTCTGTAAAATGAGAAATTTGATTCGTAGTGAAGAGTGGTCAGATTAGTCAAACAGTGAAACAGGGGAAACTTTAAGAAAAATCTGGTATTGATTGGCCTAACCTAAAATTCTGGAAATTTTATGGATGGAAGATATATGAGTCTATATTCAGGAAAATTAACGGAAAGTGATTTGGAGTTTTGTAGCTCCAGTTATAAATAATTTAGTGACTATTTCTCAGGAAAAACAGCTTGTGCTGAATTTGAGATTGTGTTGTAAACCTTGATAAACTTGTTTTAGTTGCTCATAAGCTATTGATTAAACCCATACGTGAATTCTAAATTGTGATATTGGAAAATGATAGATGTAGATTCAGCCAAGACAGTGTGTATACGTGAAAGTATATGTGGTATGTGAAGTATATTTGGATAATTGTGATGTGAATACATGAAAATCTATATTTTGATTTAGGATTCTATGTGATGGATGTGAACATGCATATATGAGATAAGGCCTAATGGCCGATGTGATGAATGTGAAAGTGTATATATGTGATAAGGCCTAATGGCCGATGTGACAAAAGTGAAAGTGTATATATGTGATAAGGCCTAATAGCCGATGTGATGAATGTGAAAGTGTATATATGTGATAAGGCCTAATGGCCGATGTGATGAATGTGAAAGTGTATATATGTGATAAGGCCTAATGGCCGATGTGATGAATGTGAAAGTGTATATATGTGATAAGGCCTAATGGCCGATGTGATGAATGTGAAAGTGTATATATGTGACAGGGCCGAGTGGCCAACGTGATGGATGTGAAAGTGTATGAATGTGATAAGTCCCGAAGGGCATTTGTGTCAGTACTATATCCGGGTTAAAACCCCGCAGGCTTTATGCGAGAATATTATCACTGATTAATGTCCGTAAGCTTCGTGCTCGTACTATATCCGAGCTCTAAAGACCCGATGACTACGTGTGGGGATTTTGTTCGGGTAAGACCCGATAACTTCGTGTGGAGATTATGTCCGGGTAAGACTTCGTAATAAGAATTGCTTATAAATATATTCAATGCGAAAGGTTAAACAGGTATGTACTCCAAGTTTATATGTGAGCTTGATTTGCACTAAATCATAAGGTAGTTATGTGATGCATACGAGAGCAATCTATGAGACTATTCCTATGATTATGTGACATCGGATCAGTGTGAGAGGTTATGTGAATCATACGATATATCTATGTCACATGAGCTCACTTTTATGTGAAAGGGTATCTGCGTATTGTATATGATGAGATGTGCATATTCGGTAAAGGGATGGTATGCCCGAAGGAAGAGTGAAATAAAAATACGAACAACTATGTATAATTTGATTGTATCTGTTGACACTGCTTAAAACTTACTAAGCATTAAATGCTACTCCGTTCTTTGATCTCTGTTTTATAGATTTTGGTTCGTCAGCTATCGGACTCGGGATTTGAAGTCGAAGCGCCCACACTATCAAGCCCCTTTTGGTACAATTTGGTTGAACTCGAAATGGCAGTGTAGGACTACCCTTTTGTTGTGGGTCATGGACCTTTGGATTTGTATAATTTGGATAGCCATGCGAAATGGCTTATATATGTTTGAGCATAATGTTATATCATTGGTATGGATATGGTTATTGAGAGGTGTGGATATGCTTACAAGGATTGGCCATGGAATGGTTATCACTATCATAATTGTGCTATTATGCTAAAAGGCTAGTGAATCATGGAAACTATGAAATAGGTAAAGTCTACCTTAAAGGCAGATGCTGACAGCAGCAGTGATGTAGATTTGGAAAATCACTAAAAATAGTACGAATGGAATTAAATAGTGAATAAATTATGTAAACGAACCTTGATGAATCTATTTTCATAGGAAAGTAACGAAACCATCATATGGACAGTATGCTAAGAGATATTCAGGTTCTCGTGAGACAGGGCAGAATGGTTTCTGGATTCCCTGTTCCGACTTTGGAAATTCATTATATATTAACCAGAGATAATTAGGAGTCATTCCATATATGTATAGATTCCTCTATGAGTCTAGTTTCTATAGAAACAAACGGCATCAGTATTGAAGCTCTGTGCAGGGAGATATCCAAGTCGTAATGCGCAAAGGTCAGTGTAGTCGATCCCTGTAACATGGGAGACTTTGACTAATAAACTGTACTAATTGGCCTGACCAAAATTCTAGAAAAAAATTTGTAGATGGGCATATAAGTCTAGTTTCATGGAAAAATTACGAAACTGATTTTTGAGTTGTGAAACTCAAGATATGATTTTTAAGGTGACAGTGACGCAGTTAGCCAACTGCCTGAAAATTTTTAAAATGGACTGCGATAGTAAGCGAATTTAGTCTGTGAACCCCTCGTGTCCGACTCCGGCAATGGTCTCGGGTACGGGGTGTTACAAAACATGTCACACATGGGTCAAATTTCATACATGAACCCTAGCTCAAAATATGGCAAGAGATGGATAGATCATGCTTTAAGGACTTCAAAAATGCAAAGAACATCAAAAACTAGACTTGGGAGCACTTACAATCAAGTTTGAAAAGTTGAAAACCCTAGCTATAGAACCCTTGCAAATTTCGGCACACAAGGAGGAAGATGGACACAATTTTGACTGATTTTTCTCTTTTTATTCTATTATTTACCAAAAGACAAAAATGCCCTTATGGGCCTTTCTTTCCAATTTCTTCTATTCATGCCCATTTTTGTCCAAAATTATAGAAATTGGTCAAATTGCTATTTAAGACCTTCTAATTTATAATCCAATGCAATTTCATACTTGAAGCTTCTAGAACACATATTTTGCAACTTATTTAATTTAGTCTTTAACTTCAAATTGGACACTTTAGGTATAGAACTCCTTCATGAAATTTCACACTAACATGCAATCATATCATGGACCATCAAATAATAATAAAATAATTATTTATATTTCAGATTTGTGGTCTCAAACTACTATTCCAACTAGACCCTAATTCAGATGTTATATATAAATCATCTCTTTATATTACAAGTATAATTTCATAATAGTTCATCTCGAGTTCAGATTATTTTATGTTAGAATTTACTCATATCATTCGAAATATCAAGGTCACACGAGTATAGACACTCAAGGTGTACAGTCTCTAATCAAGGATGACATATATTCATCAAATAAATTCATGTACAAATATCATCATCTCATATTTTCATAATTGATTTCATGTATCGCCATTTTCATGTATTTCAGAGAGATACGTGTATACTCATTTCTTATTCATATATTCTCATGTCAAGATTTTTACTCATTCAATTTATCTGAAATATCGATGGGTACACAGGTAGTACACTCGAGGTGTACAAATCAGGATCCGTCAATTCATATTCAATGGTACCCAAAAGGTACTATTTCAGAAAGTACACTCTCGAGCCACAAATATATAGACAACACGATTACCAATCCAAGCTAAATCCTGTCTACAATTGATCGCGTGATTTCATGATAGGTTTTAAATATTTATAATTACTCGTTCTTGAACTAACTATTATCGCGATGCAGGCAAGTGTACCTATCAAACAGTAGTATAGTTTTAGCAAGACCGAATTATTGAACCCAAAGGAACTAAAAGTACTAGTAATGATCGTCTTTTTATTATCTTGCCTAAGAATAAAAAGGTTTTTGTTTTAACTAACTAATTATCTAAACTAAGGACTCACAAGAATAGAATTGGGAAATTGCTTTTGGGAAAATCGATTGAATGAAGGCAATACCTAAGGAAAAATCCACCTAGACTGTACTTGTTATTCTGGCTCCGAATCGGACGATTTATTCATTTAACTTGTTCCATAAAATCCCTAAGTTATGTATTATCCCTATTCAAGACTAATAACGTCTAATCTCTAGATTGAATAACTGAGACTTTTCTTTAATAACACTCTAAGGTTGCATTAACTCGATCTATGGATCCTCTTATTAGGTTTCACCCTAATCCAGCAAAATCTTGACACCCTATGTCTAAACGTGCAATGAACTCCACTTAATTATGACAAATGTACTCTTAGACAGGGTTTATTCCTCTCTGAATAAGAGCTTATCTTGAATCAGTATCCTGGGATATCAAAACAAGAATTAAGAACACATAGTTAAGAACAAGTTACATATTTATCATATGATTCAGAAAATAATAACAAGATTCGTCTTAGGTTTCATTCCCCTTAGGTAATTAGGGGATTTAGTTCATAACTAAATAAGAAAACATCTCAGAATAATAAAGAATACAAAACATAAGAAAACCCAAAACTCCTGAAGGGAAATTTAGGAGAGATCTTCAGTCTTGATGATGAATCCGACTTTGAGATGGATCAATCGGTTTTCTTGGGGTAATTCCTTGTCCCTATTCTTTGTGTCCCCTTTTCTTCCTCCTCTAGGGTGTATTTATAGGCTTTGGAATGCCTAAGAGCCCTCAAAATTAGCCTTTTCCAAATTGGACTCAACTTTGGCATGTGTGTGATTACTTTAGGCCGTGCTCGAGCCTGCAAATGACACGGCCATGTGGTCCGCCCATGTGAGGAGGTCCAGGCCGTGTTGATTTCGTACTTTGGCTCATTTTCTCCATTTTGGCCCGTTTCTCGTTCCTTTCGCTTTCCTATGCTCTCTTAGGTATAAAACATGAAATTAAAGCATTAGGAGCATCGAATTCACCTATTCTAATGGGAAATCATCCATAAAATGTGTTAAACATGGGGTAAAAATATATGCTCGAGAATTACGGTTTATCAACAATATATATTCAATAGAGCTTAGTCAGGATTACCAGTCCAGGCTAAATTCTTTTTATTACATTTGCTCTAAAGAGCTTGATCTGGACTACCCGTCCAGGCTAAATTCAATCAATAACATATGCTCGAGAGGACTTATATCAAGATTACCCATCTGGGCTAAATCCTTCATAAATGCGGTCAATAGGATTACTTATCCAAGCTAAATCCCGTTAACAACAAATGTAGGACCTCATTCATTTCGAGAAATCACATATCTCTCGATTTTCATTTATTCACATGGGATTTAACATTTTCAAGCATTTCCTAGCATGTGATTATTTCATACATCTATCACATCCATATAATTCAAATAATCACATTCCATATTCATTCCAAGCATAAAAGTAATTTTTCATCGTTTATCCTTTATCAGGCATTATCGTGGATCGAGCTTGTCAGATACATTTTCAATGTCACACATATATATGATATTTATACAATTCACAATGCAACATTTAATTCAAGCATATAAACATACACGATTAGTTACATGAACTTACCTCGACAAATGTTTGAGTACGTAAAATCTACTAATCTAACATCTTTCTCTTTTCCTCGTTCTAGCTCCAAATTTGGTCTATCCGGATCTAATACGAGTAAATTTAACATCAATTATCATATTTCATATTCAAGGGGACTCAATTTTATCCTAAGCAAAATTACCATTTTTGCCCTAACTTTTTCATAAATTCCAATTTCGTCCCTAAGCTCAGAAAATGAAATTTGGTGCAATTTACTTCCCTATTCCAAGCCTAACCCAAATTTCACCATAAAAATTACATCACATATATTCTATAAAATTCAGAATTTTTCTTCAGTTTTCAAAAATTTACATTTTAGTCCCTAAATCATGTTTTCATCAAAAATTACTTTGTAAAAAGTTGTTTATCTATCAACAACCTTTCATTTCTACTATAAATTTCAAATTTTCAACATATTCATCCATGACATAATTTTCATACTTTTATAACTCTTTAAATTGATCCCCAAATAGATAGATTAAGCTATTTTAGTTTCAAAAATATCAAAATTACTAAAAACGGGACAAGAAAACTTACCCTATTTGGCCAAAAAGTTTCTTCTCTCTCTCTTAGGGTTTCCATGGAATATTTGGGGAAGAAGATGATAAAAAAATTATTTTTATTTCTATTTAATTAATTTATCATCTTTAATAATTTTGAATTCCAATTTAGTCATTAGCTTTTTTCTAATTTTCCATGGATGAATCATCTAAAAATATCTACTAAATTTTCATTAATGGTCTAATTACCATATAAGGACCTCAAGTTTTGAATTCCATAGCTATTTAATCCTTCTAGCTACTAGAATTCAACTTTTGCATTTTATGCGATTTGGTCTTTTCTGTAATTAAGCAAATAATCGGTAAAATTTTCTTACTAGAATTTTC